>NW_026623989.1:213164-237913 GCF_030028575.1 Malurus melanocephalus | reverse complement strand
GCGGGCCGCTAGCTGCTGATTGGCGGAAAGGCTCGGAAGCGCCAGGCCACGCCCACGCCGCGGGCCGCTCGCTGCTGATTGGCGGGAAAACTCCGGTAGTGCCAGGCCACGCCCACGCCGCCGGCCGCTCGCTGCTGATTGGCGGGAAAAGCCCCCTGGCGCCCGACGGCGCGCGTGCGCGCGGGGGCAGCATCGGCGCTGCGGATTGGCTGGCGCGGCCCGGCCAATGGGAGCGGGCGGTGTTGGGGTGTGTGGAAGCGGGAGGACTGTGGGGCTGCTCAGGATCGTGAGGGGCGTTCGGCCCCAGCCCGTTCCTGGGAACCTCGAGTGCCCGCATGGGCCGGGTCTGCCTCCGCTGAGTTCCCCCCCCGGGTGCCCTCCGTGCTCCGCTCCGGTTTTGCTGATTTCTCGGTGTCCTCAAAGGTGCAGCTTGCTGAGCCCCCGGTGCCCGCAGGACGCAGCTCCGGCCCCGCTGAGCCCCCGGTGCCGGGCATGGGGCTGCTGACCCAGCTGGCCCGCGGACTGGTGCGCGGCGCCGACCGCATGTCGCCGTTCACCAGCAAGCGCGGCCCCCGGAGCTACAACAAGGGCCGTGGCGCCAAGAAGCTGGGCGTGCTCACCCGCAACAGGAAATTCATCCTSGTCAAGGAGATGGTGCCCGAGTTCGTCGTGCCCGACCTGACGGGCTTCAAGCTGCGGCCCTACGTGTCGTACCGCGCCCCCGAGGGCTCCGAGCCGCCCATGACGGCCAAGCAGCTCTTCGACGAGCTGGTGGCTCCGCGCATCGAGAAGGACGTGAAGGACGGCACCTTCGACCCCAACAACCTGCAGAAGTACGGCTTCGAGCCCACGCAGGAGGGCAAGCTCTTCCAGCTCTTCCCCAAGAACTACGTGCGGTAGGGAGTGGGCAGCGGAAGAGCATCGCGGGTTTGCCACCACCSGCCAGCACGGGACAGCTTCTGTCACTGAACATTAAAGCACATCCTTCTACTTGTCCTTATGTTATATATGATTTAAACCCCGGGGGAAATCCGCGGTTTGATTTCCTATCCTGGGTAATCCATCTGTGAAACAGTTGTGCCTGGAGAACACGGCCCTCTGGGGGTTCTAAGGGTGAGAGGTCCGTGAGGTTTCTAAATACAAAGCTGCTGCCAAGTATTAAGAATTAAACTTTAATAATTAAATCGAGGCTGAAAACGTTCATTTTGGGAGAAAGGAAGCATGTTTAGTGTATGGTCTGTGGGCACTCCGTCTCTAGTAAGGGCTGATAGATGAGGCCTTACGGTGGTGGTTAGAAGCTGCACATTTTTGGGGCTGTGATGGARTGGGGATGCTGCAGCCCCAAATCACAGGACAAGTTGTGAGCAGGGATCAGCCTGCTTGGAGGGAGGTAAGGCACAGCTTTTCAWACTGAACTSTGCATTTKTCACTTCTGTGAAGCTGATCAGAACAAGTTACAAGTGGKTGTTTCTGCCTTCAGCTCTGGATGCCGCTGCTGCTGGCAGAGGTGTCCCCTCAGCCCTTCCCTTGTGTGACTTTCTGCCCAGTCAGGACACTGCACGTGGCTGGAGGAGGGCAGAGGATGGGGATTGCAGGGCTGGAGAGCAGCAGCTCCTGTGCCCTCTGATGCCAATTCCAGCTTGGAATTTTTACAGTTCTTACACCTCATGTAAGGCAGATAATAACTGTGTCTCCCCTTCTCTGAGCAAAGCCAAAATGGCCCAAACCCTTAAGCCATGTTGGTCCCAGTCAGCGACACAGATGCAGCTGCAGCTTCACTGCCCTCGGGCTGTTCCCTCTCGATCTCACAGGGCAATAAAAAGCATTACAACCTTTAAAACAGAGTCATCGCCAGTTACAGAGACACACCCTCGGTTTTCCCAGGRAACTGGATTGTCCACTCTGACTCTAAAATATTAACCCCCTGAAGCCTGAGCCATCCCAGTTCAGAGGGTCCTCRTGAGGACTACCTGYCAWGTCCTTTGATTTTCAAAACTCCAAACAACCAAAAAAAGATAAATCAYTTATATTGGTTTTATTTTAGAAACATCCAAAAATAGCATGTKTTTTCTTTAACAAAAGCTCTTGTTTTCATTACTGATATGAATCTTCATGTAACAATGCTCAAGAATATTTTYTAAAATACACATTCACCCTTGAGAAGGGGTTTTCAAAGCAGCAAAGTTCTCGTCTGCTGGACCTCGTTTAGTTGCAGCACTGTTACACAGAGACCTGTTGCTGGTGTTTCTTTYCCTCCAGAAAACTCATTCTTTAGGACCCTCAAAGACAAACCATGCAAGCTAAAAGTTATCTATCTAGTTTAAGCTGGTTTTTTGTTTCTAGGAATAGAGAAGATGTTCCAGAAAGGGTGTTTTGCTGATATTTCACAGTGAAAAAAGAGCTAATGGAGCAACCATGAGAAATCCTGCAGCCATTCCTGGAGGTAGTTAGGGCAATGCTGTTAAGATTTTGGTTTCTGTATTTACTTTGAACTTAAAAAGATGTCAGGAAACACCACATATCTTTTTGGAGGTTTTGATCTTAAAGCTGTTTACCTTTTAGAAACTGAGCTTGACTTTGGACCTAAATGTGGCTCTGTAGAGAGCAGAAAACATGAGCTGGATACTGAGAGGCCATGGGGGTGGTTGAATGGCACTAAAACATGCTGGGGTCACTACAGGGTGTATCTAAACCAGGGTGTGCTCGGCTGGGAATGATGGAGGAGTCTGCAATCAGGTGATGAGGCTGATGGAAAACGATGGATATGCACCAGGATTCTCAAGAAAGGCTCCTCTCCCCACAGCACTTCCTTCTGAACGTGACCTTGTCTCTATCAAACAGCACTGTGGGCACATGGCACTGCATCTGGCCTGTCTCAGCTCTTCTCCATGGACACACACACATCACACAGCCAAGCCTCTGCTCAGGGGCTTTTCTGAGACATTCAGGGAACCTTCTGATCGCTTACTGGGTCTGCACAGCAGCACAGCCAAGTCTGGTTTGTGAGGAAAGGAGGAGAACAGGCTTAACACATCCATGGTGAAATGCAAACGAGCCTTGAAAGAATTCAAATCTGAGGTACAAAGCAGCAGCCTGTGAGAGGAGAGCAGTCCCACTTGGAACTAGAACATARGGGAAAAACTAAATAAACCTGTCTGGGCTTGACCACAGGCCTCTCTCTATGCAAAGGCCTCCCTCCGTGCTGAAAATARAACACCAGGAATTCCATCAGTGTTGGCTCTGAAGGACTCCCAAGCTCAGCAGTAAGACTGGGAAAGACCAGCAGAAGTTAGACAGGGTGTTAAGTTCAGCTGTCACTCTCAGTTCAGGAGTTTTCCTCCCCGTTCCCTTGGGACTGGTCAATGCAAACTTTCAGSTGTTCTTTCAGATGGAGATCTGGGACTTGGCACATCTGGAGGGGTCACCAGGCTCATCTCCCACTTCCAGACATGGAGGATGTTGTCATAGAAAGAACAAGTGGCTACAATGCTCATTTCTTTGGGGCTGTCTGGAGACCTGGCWGAGTCACTGCCTCTGTCCAGGCCCATTCCATTGGGTCTCTTGGCTCCGGAGTCAGAGCCACTGGCTGACCCAGGATCTGCCCCTTGGGCAGCCAAATCTAAACTTCCCTTTAAACCAGAGCCCTTGACCAGTCCAGGATCCCCAGCCAGCTTTGGCCCTGCCCCTGCTCCAAGTGCCACAGCAGGGCCTTCGCTCTCCTCATCCAGGATTACATCAAAAGTAGCTGTAGGAGATTCATAAATTATTTTCAGGTTCTGGACCTGCAAATTCAGCCTCTCATCTCCTTCTCCCGATGCTCCCAGGAGCTCCTCTGAAGGCTGGCACCCAGCAGCAGCAGGGTCCTGTGTGACAGGCAAGGAATCCCTCGGACACAGCCTTGACCAGTCAGCCCCRTAGGCCAAGGAATTGTGCAGCACATAGGATGACAGGATGATACATTCCTCTGTGTTTTCCGCTTTAAAAAAAAATGAAATTAACAGAAATCAGGTTGTGGTTTGTGGCAGGCTGYTCAGCAGCCATTCCAGCACTGGCTGCATCCCACAGGAAGAACTCTGATTATTGCTTTCTTCACCATCGAGTGAAGCTTTGCAGGAGGAATGAGGTATTGACCATTTTTCAGCCCCCTCTCAAAGGGCTTAATTCTCCCTGGGTCAGTGACAGATGAGGGTTTAACATGCAAGAGCTTTAAGAGCATCATCATTCAAAGTACCAACAGAAGCTCAACACAGACAAGATTGATCACACCACACCTTCACTGAGCCATGAACACACCTGGAAGGCTGCCAGCTCCTGGTTATTAAAATACACTGCAGATGTTCTTCCTGTCAGCTTTCAGCATGTCATCCTGACAGTAAGTGGACATCAAGTTCCTTCCCTCCASAGGAGAAATGCTATCCTCATTTCCTAAGCTGTGGATCTGCCCAAGGTCTGAAGAAACCCAGGAAGGCAACGATYCTGTGTCAGACTGATTTGTAATGTGCATGCAAACAGCTTTTCCACCATGGAAGTACCTCATGATTAACACAAAGGGCTTATTCATGTTATTCTGGATTAACCAGGCTGCAAAGCACTTCCTGAGGCAATAACCGATTCCCCRACAGGTCAGTAACTCCTGCTGACAGGAAAGCACCAGCTGACATTCAGAACAACACCACTGAACCATCACAATGAACCCAATCCAGAATGGCTGTGCCCTCACACCAAACACAAAGGCGTTCCTTCTGTGAAAAGAAGTCACGAAAGATTTACACACAAATAGTGACAGGGCATTGGCACAACCAGGCAGGCCAACAGAATGGACAGATGTGGAAAAGCTGGAAGAATAGCCTCAAACTGGAACAAAAGTGTCTGGCTATTAACATCACCTCAATCCTTCCAGCAAGGTCCGAGCTGGAGCTCCCCACTAAGCAGGAGGCAGCAAAGGAGAGCAGCAGAGCAGYCCCAGAGCACCTCCATTCCCTGGACACTCACCCAGGCTCCCGCGGCAGTCGAGGATCTTGAACCCRCTCTGCATGCAGGCTGCCAAGAGCACGAAATCACACGTGGGGTGCCACTTCAGCCTCCAAACACCGCCTTCCACGTGGGTGTCAGCCAGAGGCTGCTTCAYGTTCCTGGTGTCCCACAGCAGCACGTGCTCATCATAGCTGGGGACACGGCACAAACAGGCAGAAAAGCAACACGGCTGAGTCAGTGCACAAAAAAAGGCAGCAAAGATCATGTGCTCTGCACCACAGGGAATTTCTGAAAGGGCAGCGGCACATTCAGGTAACAGAGGAGGTTGGTCACACCAGGGAAGAGCAGCTGGAAGGGACTCACCTGCCCGTGGCCAGGAGATTCTCTCGATGGGGACTGCACTGAATGCTGCACACACCCATGGAGTGTCTGCAAGGGAGGAACATAGAGCAGAGGGAAGAGACAGCAGTGTACAATTTGAGAAGGGYTTCTTCCTTGGATTTCGAGGATTTTGAGGCCACAGGATTGCATCAGGATGTCTCAGGAGAGGTAAGATCAAAATTTCAGTCCAGTCACATCCATGCAGAGTTCCATCTGCATAGTCCAACAGCCTTCCCAGGGCAAAACTTCTATTCACACCAGTTCTCAGCACAAGTATTTTCTAGTAATATTTCCTAGTATTTTCTACCCCACGAACTGCTGCTCCAAGGCCCTAAGAATTCCAGCAGTACAACTCCATTCCCAGGAGACTTTACTCCCAACATTAGTATTTCCATAGCAATAATCCCCAGTGTAATTTACATTTACATACAGAATTCCACTGGAGAGCTGTGTATATTGTTTTAATCATACTTTAAAAYAAGATCTAAAAAGAAAAGAGATCACTTCAAATAACTAAAGATGGCAGAAAACAAAATATTTTCTAAAAAACATTCCATAATAACATATCCAAATATAACACACACAAAAATTGCCAAAATAAAAGTGCAAGTCGAGATCCTTTTATAGAAATAAACTACCACCATTTTCACATGTGGAAGTCAGCGCTTGGTTTATTGTGTTGGAGGACATGGATAATAAAAGTTTCAACCTGAAGCTGTCATGATGAAAAAAACCTAATCTGCTCCCAGAACCAGGACCCACTGTCACTGTGGATCTTCGAATTCAGTGGCTTGRGGAAGGGCACAGCAGCACCCGGTGTTCCCACCCCACTCTGGAGGGTCTGGCTGTGGACACGGCTCACTTACCTCCTGCTGGTGAAGACTGGAGCCTCCGGGCTGCACCTGGTGTCCCAGCCCTTGAGCAGGCTGTCATCCCCTCCTGCCCAGGGACAAAACACTGTGACCCTCAGCACCAGCCAGAGAGCTCTGGGGCAAAGCAGTGCAGAGCCTGCAGCTCCTCCTGAGGGGCAGCTCTGATCTCTGCTCCCTGGGACAGGACCCAGGGAATGGCCAGAGCTGGGTCAGGGSAGGSTCAGGCTGGAGAGCAGGGAAAGGTTCTTGTGTCCCCAGAGGGTGCTGGCACTGCCCAGGCTCCCCAGGGAATGGTCCCGGCCCCGAGGCTGCCAGAGCTCCAGGAGCGTTTGGACAGCGCTGCCAGGGATGGACAGGGTGGGGCTGTTGGGGGGTCTGKGCAGGGACAGGRGCTGGGCTGGGTGATCCTGGTGGTCCCTTCCTGCTCAGGCCAGTCTGTGATACAGAGCTGATGCTTTCCAGCCCTGGAATCTCACAGAATTTACCAGACACACCAGAAATCACACAGAAGCTCACAATACCCATCACCACAGAAAAGACATGTGGTTATCAATACCCTTTGGTAAGAATAATAAATTAGAAGTCAAAAAGACTGGACTCAAAAAGCTCTGTGGCTCTTGCACACTGCAAGAGAATATAATCTTTTTTGCCACCCCAAGTATAGTTTACAGGCACAGCATCTCCTAATTAACTCCAATCTTATCCCACCATCAAGAAGCCTTTCACCCTTGAGCAGAGGCCCCAGCAGAACCAACAAACAGCATAACCAACCCTGGAAAGTGAAAACCCAAGGAACACATCCCTAAACAAGGGGCCCCCTCCCCAACAGCCCCAAAGGAGATCCCCAGCCCATACACACCTGAATACACAATATCAGTGTCCCAGTAATTAAAAGCAGCAATCCAGGCCTCAAATTTGTGAGCTTCCCACTGGTTCAGGACATGCACAGCAGGAGCAGATTCATCTATGGAGAAAAGATTCAGCTTCCCCTCTGAATCACTGCTGATCACTCTCAAAGGACATCCACTACAGTGGGGTACACAGAAAACATCAGGAATTACTGGCAACAATCAAATACACTGATTCAAGTAAAAACTGACAGAAACTAGCAGCATGGTGGCAGGAATGGCACATTCATACAATTCTTTTCAGCTTCAGCYCATCCCATTGTAAAATCACCTGCCCCAGTGACCACCACTCCCTGATCTCATGGGGAGCAACCACTCACASCCATGTAAGGGGAAGAATCACTCCTCRCTCTTGTCTTTCTCAGAGATGCAAAACTTGGTTTTTCACATGCTTCAATCACATCAATAAACAAATTCCATGTGAAGAGGAATWTTTTTTTCCTCCCAATCAGACTGACAAGGCCCTTTCACAGCCTCTTACCTCTGCTGGAGTACAAAGAGATGTTTTATTTCCCTGCTATCACTGAAACCCGAAGCACTGGCTGATCCTGACCTYTCCTGCTCTCTTCCTGTGTCCCAGTACAGTTGCAGTTTCTGGACACAATGACCTTGGAGCACTGGCAAATGTTTTGCAATTCCCAGTGCACAGATTTTCTGACATTCCTTGACATCAGCTAGATCCCTTCTGTTTGGTTATCTACAACTGCAGGCACTGCTTTAATGGCCTGGGGCTTCTTTCCAGTTCTGCATCAAATTATTCAAGCACAATAAATCTCCCAAATTCCCACATGAGAGATACAGGGCCACCCCCTTCCMACAGAGATGTGAACAATGTACATTTGGCTTCTAGGAGAAGTTAYTGCTCTCTTAAGTGACAACAATGACAGGCTTTTCATCATGGCAACAATCATTTATCGTCAAGGACAGCGACAAGAAGAAGGAATGTAAGAAGAAAGTCTAACTGGCAATTCTACTTACTCATTAAACAGCAGGCACAGAAACAGCTTTAATTARCAAATTTACCCTATAGCATTAAGCAGTGATTGCCTGATCCCAYTGGTTTTCAGCCTCACACCAAAGGCACCACTCTTTATCTGCACCTACAGAACACATTTACCCCTCCTCTTTCAAGRTACAGTTAATTCAGGTTATTTCATGCAGCGATGCCACTTCTGAAATCCCATGTATGAGCACTTGAGAGAGGAAGGAGCCACTTCCAAACCAATTTTCTCCCATTTCTCACTAACCCATGATTAAACTTCCTACATGTGCTATTGTTAGCAGTTCTTAAGGAGAACTTCACACTGCAATTTCAGCTGTTCTAAGAGTAGAGTTGGAAGCAGTGGCTCCATTTGCATCCTGTTCTGGTCTTTCCTTTTAGCAAAGGCAACAGAAGAYATATCCCTGGCTCACCTGCTGCCATTCCCCAGAGCACAACCTCACATTTGTTGTCCGTTTAGTCTCTGCTCATGTTCCAGTGGCCACAGTGTTTGTGTTCCTGTTACCTTTGCTCTGGAAACAGCAACCTCTAGAGCAGGGCCAGGGAAACAGCTAGGATCATCAAGAAAGTCAAAACCACTAAAGACTCATTCATCCAAATCCTCARCTTCTGAAAGCTGTCCCACACACCAGGCCTCCAGCCCAGCCTCCATCTGCCATGCTCACCACTGCTCTCGTCCAGTGGACCAGTCCAAGGACAAGGCCAGGCACTGTGCCCCGAGATCCACCCTGAAGCGTGGCTCCAACATGCAGCTGTTCTTCTACTGGAAACAAAAGCAACGGGTCAAGGCTGGGAAGACAGCAGGCACACAACAACAGCTTCACTGCCTGCTCCTACTGCAGGTTTCCAGAGACTGATGAGCAAATGAGGGTTTACCATACTAAAGAAATGAAATGTCCCACAGCACCCAGTACTGGATGAGGGGTAAATGTGCACACACAGAATCCCACCCTTCTGCTGCTCATCTCCCACCAAACCACCCTTAAACTCAGCTTCCTCTCAGAAAGGGATGAAGTGCAGGAGCAGTGATAACCTGACTGCTGAATTCCCTTGCAGACTGTCTTCTGCTTTCTTTTCTCTGTGAGAACGAGAAAAGATCTTTTCTCTGATCTCTGTGAGATCAGATCTCTTCTGATCACTCCCTTCTCCCACCACCAAAATAAACCCCACTCCAAAAATCCTCCCTGTTTTTAGCTCTGCACCTTCTGCTGTAACCCAGTTAGTCCATACTTGTTTCCAGGGTTTGCTTCTGTCCTGCTTCTACTTTTCTTTCCCCACTTTGCAGGTGGGTAGAGCCCAACCCAACTCTCTGGTGCCACCAAGTTTGCAGAATTTATGACAAACATTATCAGAAGACAAAAGACATTTCAAAAGCCCTCAACATGCCGAGGAAGCCATGAAAACCACGCAGCTTTCCCGCAAGCCTATGCACACTGCTCATAAATGTAGAGATCTATCAAACATGGGTTAAAACCAGCAGCAGCAGCAGCAGCAGGTATTGCATCCGCCCACCTCGCTTCCAGTCAGGTGGCAAAATTCCACGGCGCCTGTGGAGTTTGCGATGCCTACCATGGGATGTTCTGCAACGGGAATGTGGCACCTAAAAGATCAAGTTAAACATGTCTCCAATGTCCACCCTTCTTGTATTTTAGAAAGAGAGCAAAGCCGTGACTTTCGTTCTGAGATGCACAAGGAGAAGGTATGTGCCCAAAAAAAAATCTCACGTTAAGAAAATCTAAGGCTTCTCAAGTTCCCACACGCCTGTGAGGAGGGGATTCTATACAGGGGAGATCTACTATATGTTAATATATAAATAAACAAGGTACAAAGTCCTGACAAGTGAGCAGGAAGTGTGAAACAGAAACAGTCTCTGCTCATTGGAACAAAGCAGAGAATATTTCCCTCCAAGAAGTCAGGAACTGTTCCATTAGTAACTGTTTCTGTTGCTGCCTTGCCAAAAAAGGATCCCCAGAGGAGCAGACTGTGGCACCAAGCCTGGCCGGGCCAGCGTTACCATTTGATGTCGAGGATGGCGGCCGTGTCGATGCGCTGGATTTCGGTCAGGGGGATGTAGGGCTGCTCCTCGTTGTAGTGGTACAGGTAGAGCCGCCCCGTGCGGTCACAGGCCCCGCTGCTCCCTCGGGAATCGCTCTGTGCAAACACGGCAAAGAAAAGAACAGGCTCAGCCGCGCTTCTGCCTCCCCAGCCGTGATCCTGCCGGGAGCCGAAGCAGGGCTGAGGCTCCCACTTGTCCAGCACCAGTYCTGAGGGATCAAAGCCCCATCGGGGCAGCCACGCTCACCAGAGAGGCCTCTCAGCCCCACCTCGGGCCACCTCGGCCGGAACAAGGCACGGCCATGCCACGGGGACTGGCAGGACTGGGGACGGGGCTCGCCCCGGAGCGGGGCCAGGCGAGGATTCGGATGGGGTGGCCCTGGAGTGGTGCCGGCCGGGCGGTGCCGGGCTCGGAGCTCACCCCGGAGCGGTACCGGGCAGAGGTGGGGATGGGAGCTCGCCCCGGAGCGGAGCCGGGCGGGGATGGGGATGGGGATGGGGATGGGGATGGGGACGCGTCCCGGAGCGAGGCCGGGCGATGGCGAGGCCGGGGCTCGCCCCGGAGCGGGGCCGCGCTCACCTGGTCGGGCGGGCGCAGGTGGTAGGTGCCGCAGGCCAGGATGCTGTGCCAGCCCTCCACCGGGCACCACTCCACCGCGTCCGCGCTGAACTCCGTGTCCACCACCTGCAGCGTGCGCGTCCGGCACGGCGCGGCCATCGCGGGCCGGGCGCTGCWGCGCCGCCGGGGCGGCTCCCGGGAGGCTCCGGGGAGGCGGGGCTGCCGCCCGTCTGCTTCCCGGTCAGGGCGGGCCCGGGGCGGGGCTGCCCCTGCTGAGCCGCCCCTTCCCCCGGCCGGGCTGTAACGTCGGGTGGGGGTTCCGCTGGTTTGTCCGAGCTCCCTCCCAGCGCTCCCCCCCAGCCAAGGGTTCCGGTGAGGAACCCCCGTCCTGAGCCCGGCAGCTGCTCTAGAGAAAGCCGGGATCAGCCTTCCCTCGGCATCATGTCTGTGCCTAGCAGGAGCCCTTCCCCACCCGGCACTTGCCCAGGACACACGGGCTGACGCCGCTGTCCCTGCCCGGAGCTGTTCCGCACCGCAGAGCGATCCTGCCTCCTGCCCTGAGCCTTTCCCTTTCCCCTGAGTCCTTTCCCGACAGACGGCGAGTCCTGCTCTCTCATGATCATCCCGCAGCCATCCCCGCCGCCGTGCTCTCCCTGCGCTCCCGTCCTTCCCTGGAGCCTGGATCGCCGCTCTTCCCGGCGGAAATCCTGCGGGGCTGCGTTTCACAACCCAGAGSTCTCACTGCTGACTGACAACAGCCAAGGCCTCGCCGTTTGCTGTTTCCCCATAGCCAGCCCTACATTTATTGACACTGAATTTCACCTCCCACTCTCTCATAACATCTTTCTGCAGTTGATTCAGTCCTTATTACATTATTATAACATTGAATAACCACATCGGTGGACGTTGTCAGCTTCATTAATCATTATCTTTTCTAAACTATTTTTTAATATATTGGGCATCCAACTGTTTATTTCCCACCACCAGAAAAAACTCACTTCTGCTCTTACTTTGGTCTCTTTTTAAAGAGTTGTTTGTCCATGTGACAACATTCCCCCTTTTTCATCAGCAGCTTTTTTTCCTTAAGTGCCTTGAACAAAGTCACTATTAAATACATTTTGGGAGTTCAGATCGTACCAACCAAATCCCCTTTTCCCTCTTTGATGATACCTGGAATTGAGCCAATTCCAGTAGAGTTTTGAAGCACAATTTCCGTGTACAAAACCGACACTGACTCTTCCCCAGTATTCAGCCACTGGTGCTGCATCACAGCATCTATGAATTTGCAAAGTGCAGGTGGCTGTAGTTTGAAATTCCTTCCAGAAGCTGCTGTGCCATTTGCTGTGACATTGTACCCAGGGAGAGGTCACCACCCCAGCTGGAAACTCGGTTTATTCATCCCTGAGCTCCCTCAGAGCCGTAGGTGGCACCGTCTGCTCCTGGCYACTTGCTGCTCATTTCAGCTGAACTTTAATCTCTCCTAAAAGCGCTTCTGTTCCGAACAGATTCTCCATGGAGTTCTCCATATGGAAGTGTTCCTGTGTGAGCTCTTTCACAGGGAACACATATGCAAACTATTCACTGCATTTTCTTCTGCTGATACTTTCATCTTCAGGTCAGCCCTTCCCTTCACTGTGCATCACTCTCTGCTGACTCCAGCAGTTACCCTGCTTCTGATTTTTTCAAAACTGTTCGTGCAAGTTTTATGACTAGAACATTCTTCTTATTCCATTTTTCTTTGCGYTATTTTGGTGGTGTGTTTTGGATTTTTTTTCCTTTCTCTTTTTCAACGTTTCACCAGCTATATTATCTTTCCATCTTTTACATTTGTACACAAGTTCAGTTGATAAAGGATTTCTTATTCTGAGTATYCCCCACTCTGCTGTGTAATCATATCAGCCTCCTTTTGCCTTCAGTGCTGTTTAGCTGGGTGGTAAAACTGCTCCTGGCCCATGTGGTGTTTTGCACCATCTCCATGCTCCACAAAGGTATTTRAGTCTTTCAGCTGCTCCTTCTACCTTCACCAGTTTCATCTAAAATTAACTCACAGAGGAAAACCTAAGACTATAACCCCATGATGTATTCCAGGTGCAAGTATCAAAACACCAAGCCCTGCAATCCACTGTATTCCATATTTTGTGTTCCTTAACCCTGCCAGGATTTCCAGTTGTGCCTTCTGCATGGTTGGGATTGGTGATGTCTCCCTGCTTGGGGAGGAGGGAGCACTGGGGGGTGCCTGTATCAACATTTCATGGTGTGTACACAGGGGATGTGCAGCCCTGTTAGCATCAGGAATGCTGCAGCCTCCTGACCTGAGCTGGATTTACCACATTTCCCTACAAGGAACATCTTTGATGAAGAGCATCTCCATCAGGGGGAAGCCCTAGAAAGCTGGTTCTTTTATCAGAACTGGTCTGGGTCCAGGTAAATGACTCCAAGCCTGGGTTTCTGTTGTCCATACAGAGCTATCCCTGCCAGCCTGGGCCCTGGGAAGGAGTGAGCTCCATCCTCTGCGATGACTTGTGGAGCTGCCACCTCCAAGTTCCTCTCTGACCTTCCTTGCTGAGAGGGAAGATCTCTGAACATACAATGATCTCCCAGAATCGCTGATCACACAACCTTCCACACCAGCCAGGGAGCTGCWGTGCAGGCAGGGATGTGTTTACTGCAGTCCCCAGGACCTTTCTCAGTCACAATTCCTGTAGYCACTCCTCTCCTCTGGTACAAGGACAGTCTGGAATCAGAGGTCACACACCCARGTCAGAACTGGGGTGATTTTCCTGAGCCTTTGCAGGATGTCTGGGCATTTTCTCTCCACTGGGTTGATCTCACAGCCCTTTAATCCTGTAAGCATCTCCCCTCCCCACCTGCTGCACCCCATCCTCCCAGCCCCTTCCCTCCCACATTCCCTGCAATTGGGATTTCATCCTGGCTTTGTCCCACCCTTCCCTGAGTCCCTCATTCCTTTCCCTCATTSCCTCAGAGGAATTTCCCCATTGTCCCACCAGGCCCTGGTCTGCAGCCTGTCCTTGTCTTCAGTGCAGCAACATTACAAACATCAGCACTCCCTGCTCRGTGCTGCTCAGGTGTTGGAAGGGCTCTAACACTGCTCTTCATTTTGATAAACATGATTCCTGGTGATAAAATGGAAAATTGGGAGCCTTAAAAACAGGCAAGGGAAAAAAGTCAATACTTCCATCCTTTTCAGTGGATTACCTCAAATAATAATAAAAAAATCCTTATGTCCCATTTTATATTCATCAAAAACTGTGCAGTTCATTTAAAGGAAAGAATTAAATATTTCCTTTAAAAAAAAAATTACCCATTAGAGGAAGATTTGATTAAGTCCTGCTTGGCTTTTTCATACTGAAGGGCATTTTGGGCTGCCTGAACAGAACAATTACAGTACAACCATGGTTTCATAGTGGCAACTCGACCAAGTGCCTTCAAGTGAACTTCCAGCAGGGAGTTTCACAAGTTCTTTGCTATTTCCCAAGGTGCTTAAAGCCAAAGGATGAAAACCCACCCAAATATTAATAATTCAGAACTTCCCGTGCAGGTATTAGAAACAGAATATAATATTGGAAGTCCACAGCAGATCAATTTTCTAACAAATTGAATACAAGCAAGACCAACATTGCAACATGAAGTGGCAAAGTGAATCCTGATTGAAAAATCAAAATTCTGAACGGCTTTTACAAAAAAATKTTCACTAAGCACTCCAAGAAAGGCTCTGCATTAAGCACTCAGCAGCTCACATTCTTCTACTGTGAAGCAAGACTAACACCGGGCACTAAATTATCCATTTAGYTCTTCAGGAAACTCAACTGATGTTCCTTACACTTCTAAGGCAAAAGTGAAAAAGAAAATGGTTATTCATGAAAAGAAAAATAGGCATGTGCTCTGCAAGGGAAATCCTCCTCCCATACTACTTTTACTCACTACATTAAAAAAAAAAAATTAAAAATTGATTCTTGGATTGATGACAACTCTTAAAAAATGAATAAATAATTCAGATTACCCAATATTAGACATTTAAACATCTGTGCACATGACTGGAGTGTTTGCTATGCTATGGGGAAGCCACAAGAGCAACCACATCCACACACAGCTGCCACCTGAGCTCCCCTACCACTGCCTTCTGTACAAGGGSTTGGAACAGAAAGCTGATCCAGCTTCCCAAAAATGCTGGCTGCTCCAAGGCCCATGTCCAGCAGCCCCTTGGAGGCAGCCCCWCTGCAGTGCCTGGATCCCAGGGGGTCCCTACACCCTGTGCCAGCTCCTGGGCACTGCTCCTGCCCTGCAGGGACTTCCAGCATCCAGGGGTGACTGTGCTCTGAAGGCAGCTGSAAGGGAAGGGGAAAGAGCCAGAGAGCAGACGTGGATTCATTCCAACCTTTACTTTGTTTGCTCTTTTTTTGTTTGTATTTTTYTTTAAATCGAGCTTCCATGCAGAGTTCTCCAGAGTAAGTGCTGATGCCGGAGCCTGCCCTGCCGGCCTTGGCACTGCCACAGACACTTCTGCCACATGGGAGGAAAAGCTTTTGCTACATGACTTTTTTTCTTCTTTTTTTTTTTTTTTTTTTAACTTTTAGGCCAACAACATGTTCTCATCTGAACATTACAGTTAATGAGTGCTATCAAGAATTCCTAACAAAAACTGTACATGAGTTTACAAACGTATTAACATATAAATAATGAGAAGCTTCCTGCCTGGAGCCTCCACAGTAGTCTTTTTGCTTGAGAATATAATACTGGAAGGGCAGACCCGATCCCTTTCCACAGCACCAGTCAGAGCTGGCTTAGTCCAGTCAGCCATTCTGCTCAAGCATCACAGGGTTTTTCTTCAGTGCCTCTGGCTTCGATAAGCAGTCTGTCATACTGTGCAAAAGCAAGAGTCCAATGCCTTTGGGAAGGAATCCTGCTGCTAAGAGGCCTCTGCCACTCGGTCATCGTTCTGGTCCCAGCTCCTGCTGGAAGGTYCTTTTCTTCTCCCGACAGTGCTTCTTGTGAGCAGGCCAGTCCTTCTGCTGGCACTGCGAGCCGCAGTACCGCGCCACCTGGCAGCGGCCACAGATGTTGAATTCACGTAACTGGGGACAAAAGGTGGTGTTAGAGAGACTGCTCAGTGCCCAGGAGAGCCCCAGCATCACCCCCAAGGGGCACCCAACAGCATTGCCAAGAGAACCCAACAGCTTTCCCAAGGAGCTGCGTGATCAGGTCTTTCACGCCTGTCACAAACAGATGACAGAATGAGAGGATGAACAGCCTGAAGATGAAGGAGGGCAGGGTTAGATGAGACTTTGGGAACAAACTGTTCCATGGGAGGGTGGGCAGGCCCTGGCACAGGGTGCCCAGAGAAGCTGTGGCTGCCCCTGGATCCCTGGCAGTGCCCAAGGCCAGGCTGGACATTGGGGCTGGGAGCAGCCTGGGACAGTGGAAGCTGTCCCTGCCCATGGAAAGAGATGAAGTTTAAGGTCCTTCCCAACCCAAACCAGTCAGGGATTCTGTGATTCTATCAGACTCAAACGTCCCACTGTGAGTGTCAGAATCAGAAGGGTTTGAAGCAATTTCTGTGGTTTTACAGTTGCTCTGTAAAATGGGCTTAGCAGACAAAGTACTGGAACACTACACATTTGTTGTCACAATGCTGCTGCTTTGTCAACTTAAGTTCTATTTTCAGCTACAAACACCTGAAATTCAGAAATTATCAGGAGGGYTGCACAAGCTCAGCCACTGCCAAAGTTACTGTTATCCAGAGAGCTTTTGGGCACAGACCCAAATAAAAGGCAGAGCTCCCTCTGTTTCAAACACAGGCCATTTAAGATAATTTTTGCAAACGTTCCCTTCCCCAAAGCAGAAAGTGGAACACAATGGTTGAGCCTACTCAGCATCTGCTGTCCCAAGAAAAGCCCTTGTTYAGAGATAAGGCATCTGTGGGCCAGAGGCACAGCTCATTCCCTCACTCCTGACGTTGCTTTATCTGCCTCCAGCAGAACTCGTTTTCCTCCCAGCTCTCCCCTGGATGAAGGACACTCCAATTCACCTTCTGCTCAGGAAATGTTAACCAGGTTATTTTTTGATTCCACTGCTGTCCAAACCCTCTTAGAGTGCTTCCTGCTGTCTCACACAGCTGCTCGCTCATCCCAGCTCTGCTCCCTGGAGGAAAGTTTCCACCTGGCTTTTTGTGCACTCTGCAGAAATCGCCCTCCTCCCAACAGCCCAGCAATATCCAGATCAAACCTACATCCCCTCCAACTGAAAATTATCACMGGGTCTGGAGGTTCAGGCCAAGGAAAACCTGAGTTAAAGAGATTTATTGCTTTTAGCAACTGAATGGCTCTTGTAAAGCTCTACATTTTAAGGAACAAATAAATCCCTGGACACACACATAAGCCCAAGGCATTCCCTGCTCACTCCCAGCTCCCTGAACCCACCTGTTTTTCAATCATTGTGCAGGGGGGGTAGTGACATTCATAATAAGTGCAGGAGTTCTCTTCCTCCTCCACAACATCCCCGTTAGCATTGTAGTATCTTGTTACATTCAGGACAGGAAACTGCTCTTCTATGGGGTCTGTAGGAAGCTGTTGGATTGCCAGCCAGTACAGACTTTGTTCCCTGGGAAAAAAAAAACCAAATTCGGTACATCAATTCCTAATAATCGTACAGAGAAACTGATTCCAAATGTATTCATAAATAAGATTAACATTGTGTTTAACTTCAGAATGCACATACTGCTCATATATTGGGTATTTTTAGAGTTATTTTAGCTTAAGTGCAAAAACTAAAAGTGTAAAGGTATCAGTCAAGAAACATTTACATCAAGGAAAGTTTGCACCAAGTCAAAATTTATTTCTGCCTTGAAGTCCATTTCTTGTTCTTGAACTCCCAGAATCATCTGGAGCAYTTTTAATTCACTACAACTTCTCAAAATCAGTTTAATAAGCTCCAAACATCCCAATCTTAACGGACTGCAAGTGTTTCAGGAGAAGAGTGTGATCTGCAGTCTGTGGGTCTCCCACTGTGTCACATCACTGATTATCCAGATCCATCCTGGCACCAAGAGTTTGATGTGCTGAGGGAGAAACAGCAGGGAAACCCAGGCTGTGGGAAGCTCCAGCTGACAGCCTCTGCTCAGAGGTGCTGAACTGACACTGAGTGAGTCCAGCCCTAACCACAATTTCAATCCTGAGCATTTTGCAGGTCCCTGAACCCAGCTGACACTGAGTCCAGCCCTAACAACAATTTCAATCCCATGCATTCTGCAGGTCCCTGAGCCCAGCTGACACTGAGTCCAGCCCTAACCACAACTTCAATCCCGAGCATTTTGCAGCTCCCAGTTCCCATAGGTCACATTGGAATATCAAGAGGCAGAAAGCAGTGAGATGTGCAGATTTCCCCAAGCYTCTGCTCAGCTGGGAGGGAACAGAGGATTCCTGCTCCACCTGGCACAGCCCTGAGGGTGAGATGGTCCCTGCACAGCAGGACAGGGCACAGGCTGAGCCCCAGGACAGAGTGATGTGTAAGGAGTCTGAGGTCACATCAAAAAAGCTCTCCCAAGGTAAAATCCACTAAAGGAGACAACAATTAAAAGCTTTTCATTCTCYCTGCCAAGTGCTGCCATACCTTTGTTTGCTGGAGATTTCCTCAGCTTTGGGCTTCCACCCCCAGGGGACGAGGCGCAGATTGTCCAGGCGGTTGTCCACTGTCACCGAGTTCAGGTGCACCACCTGAAAGCCAGGGGCAATCCCTCCCCGGTGCCTCTCCCTGCAGGAGACAAAACCAGCCCCAAGGTCAGTGGGGAACAAGGCTCCAGAGCTGAAAAGCAAAGGTTCACAGCAATTCCAGAAGTGATGGGAGTTGTGACCTRCTGRCACTGGGCTGCCAACAGACTGCAGTGGCCACTTCAGACAGGGCAATTCCCAGGAGGAAGTGCTTGTTCCAGCAGATTATTCCCATTATGAGTGAGTTGAATCAGAAGACAGAGTATAGAGCATTTTTAAGCATATTGTTAGTTCCAGGGATTACTACTCCAGTAAGATAGAGATCCACATAATTACAGTGTTCCACAGAGCAGACCTGGAAGGTGCCAACACTGGTTTATTATTTCAATAGGAAATTCTATCAGACCTATTTGTGCACGTTTGGCACTGGTGTGGAGTCACAGAGCTTGTTATTTATGAAGAAACATCTCTGAGCAGCAACAGGACTGAGGTTTCACCGAGTATGCAAATGCTTTTTAGACTCTAATTGTGTGCAACACAAAATGACYCCACGATTGACCAAGAGACACCTGAAACTTGCCCAAAACCCAGAACAGGACTAAGCCAGGATGGCTGAAGGGGGAATCTTCCCTTCTGCCTTCTAAGACTTTCCATTTCCCCTCTTCCTTTCTTTTCACCTCCCCTTTCTCTCTTTCATCACGTTCACTGTCAAACACCCTCATGCTTGGCCAAGTTTCTTGCAGGAATCCCCATCCCAGCTGAAATGCAAGGTTAGGACAGAAGGCTGTGTCCCAAAGTTTGTTATGCCATGAGGAACTTCCCAATGAGGACCAAGCAGAGCTGACAGCTCTCACTGAGGGTAACCCAGCACCTCCTCCCTGGAGACATTCCAGCAGCTTCTCACACCTTCACCCAAGCCCAGCCTGATGCTGAGTCCTGCTCAGCCTTTCCTGAACATTTCAGCACAAATAGTTCATCTAATTTTCAACAGATATTTGTCTGAGTGAAAAAATTCCACTTTTTTTCCCTTTACAGAATTACCCAGCGGAACAATGAACATTTCAATGGGACTGGCAATGAAAAATGTAGGGTTTTGCTTTCTGGGTCAAAATCCATCCAGGTAAGGGTAAGTTATATACCTTGGGGGTAGGAAAAACTCCTGTAATTCACACGTGCCCCMAAATTTCCTAGAATTTCATGAGAAGAAGTCCCTTGGAGAGGCTACAAGCAGCACCTCTACACAGACTGTGCTCCAGCTCCCACAGGGTAACTCCTGTAAGGACAGCCCTGCATGAGAACAGAGCCTGGAGCCTCCTGTCAGGGACTCTGCTGGGCCCCTGTGGAACAGGGAGCAGCTCTTCCCTTGGAAGATAAAACAAATAAAATCCTTCTTTTGGGGGAAAAGAAACCAAACTCCACATGTAAAAGTAAACACACTATGGCAAGGAGTCTGCAGTGCCCTAAAGAGGGAATCCCAGAATCCCAGCTTGGGTTGGAAGGGACCTTAAAATTCATCTCATGATGAATGAGATGGGCAGGGACACCTCCCACTGTCCCAGGCTGCTCCCAGCCCCARTGTCCAGCCTGGCCTTGGGCACTGCCAGGGATCCAGGGGCAGCCACAGCTTCTCTGGGCACCCTGTGCCAGGGCCTSCCCACCCTCCCAGGGAACAATTCCTKCCCAATATCCCATCCATCCCTGCYCTYTGGCASTGGGAAGCCATTATAGGAAAAGCTACTTTTGACTTGTTGAAGGCCAGCAGAGGGTCTGGCAAAGGGAATCAGGAATCCTGAGGGCTCCACGTGGGAACCCAGGAAGTGGTGAAATGCTGAGGGTGACAGGGAAGGAGTTAAGGTTCTTAGAATGAGCCTGGGACAAAGTGCCAAGTGGGGAGATGGAATAGATAGGAATGAGGAATCTGGGAGGAGGAGACAAGTTCAGAGCAAGAACAAACTGTGCAAGGGGGAGAGGGAAGGGGAGGCCAAGACTGAGTTAAGAAATCTTTTTTAATTTGATTAGATGAGAGTTTAAAAACTGTTTAAGTTGTGCAAAGAGAGAATGGTGAGAGACTGTCCCCAACAGCAGAAGTCACAGCAGAGTGGCACACACCTACCCCTGTTCCTCCACAGCCCAGATCTGCACCCACCATCCCAAAAAGCACATTCTGACCAAATCCCCTCCCACACTGAGCCAGCCTTTCCCTCCGTGTACGAAAGCATATTTATCTGCATCCCTGCCAGCTTCCCAGGGCGTTCAGGTGGCAAAGGCCAAGGCAAAGGTGGAAGTTGGGCTGTACTGGGGGACCAGAACTGCCAATGCCAAATTCTGGGTGGACCCTCCTCTCCACACACCATGAAGGAAGTTTTGAACTCAGGAGCACACTCCAGTCCCATCCCAGGCCTGTTTGAAACGTGAACCAGCCCAGTCCATCCCAACTGAGCAGGAGGGACAGGCTGTGGAGAACCCGCCTTGTCCCCTGCAGAAGGGGCAGAGAAACAGCCAAAACCCCTGCAGAGCTGGAGCTTCTGCCTCCCCCATCACACCTGAGCTCCTGCAAGATGCCAGGCTRAATTCTCCAAGACTTTCCAGGGAATTCTCTGGATTCTGTGCTTTCAGCAGCTCAGAACTGAGGARTGGAACACAAGTGCAGACACAGCAATTCCAGGCACCAGAACTGAGCCTGCTACAGGGAGCAAGATGGTAAGTGCTCTAAAAAAAAACCCTAAAAACCCCCAGAAATCAGATCTTGGATGTCATTTTGAACATGCAGTTGGTGATTTCTATGACTAATCTGCTGCTGTGCTGTTCCCCAGGGAACATCTCTACACCCAGCAGAACACAGTGAGCTGGGATTGCTCCACGGGGTGAGGGGATGAGACTTCTGCAGGGACATCCAAACTGCTCTGGGGGACCCAAAACCCCGTGTGGAAATCACAGCAAGAACAAGAGAGACTGAAGAACTATCAGGAAGTTCTCGCTGTACGAATTTTTGCAGCTCACGTGGGGAATTTTCAGCTCTTGGTTGCCTTTTGATCCCACAGCTCCCTTTGCATGGGGCAGGAGGGCTCTGGGAGAAGGTCCCTGGCACTACTGCAGCTCCAGGCTTTCTATCCCAAGGGCCTAGTGACATGAACAAAGACATCTCCTTAACTAAAAAAGAAAAAAAAAAAATCCTAAATCTGGTTTACTTGCATCTGTCACAGGCTACTCACTGTATCTTAACCWGAGGCACATAATTGGGTTGGGTTTTCTTGGTTTTGGGGGTTCATGTGCAGAGAACAACTAAATCACACACCCATACCTGCAGTAATCCAGGTATGGATTTACAATATTTTATTATTTACCATACCAAATTACCAAATTCTTTGGGTTTTGCTCACCCAAGAACTGAGGGAAGCACTGGGAAAGGCAATCAATGCCTGGTTCTGCCCAGCTCTCCTGACTCTCCAGGCTCCAAACCTCCAACACTGCCCCTCCACCACTCCCCAGTCCTGCTTCCAGCTCAGAGCAGCCCCAAAACTGCTCTCTTTCGAAGGGGCAGGAGCTTCAAAGCCACCAGAGACTCAGAGAGGGACCTGCAGCGCTTGTGCTGCAGTTAAAGATCAGCAACACCTTCAGGACCAAAAGGAATTCACAGGAACAGCAGAGATATTTTATATTTAGTCCAAACATTTGACTGTGTAACTTCAGAACTGCAGCTCTGCTTGCCTGGCAGCTCCCTGTGWGCCTCTCCAAAATCCCCATTACACACAATCTCTTATTTTTAACCCCAGCCCATGCTTGAGTGACACAATTTGAATTTCCTAACTGAATATGCTCGAATTACTTCCTAATTTGAGTAAAACGAGGCAGAAGAAGCAATGGCTGGGTTGTGTCATAAGCAAATAGCTGGGCTGTCCTCATCTGCACAGCCTCCAACAACTGACCTGAATAATTTTAAGGTGCTGTTTAATGCTCCTTACAGATAATAATTATGACTGTCTGAGGTTCACAGTTAGCAGTAGCTGTCAGTGATTTGCTCCACATACTGCAGCAATTTCATAATTTCAACGAAGTTCTATGTGCAATAAGATTAAACATTAACAGGTGCAGGTTAAAATCCATATTTAATGAGGTTGGAAATAATAATAATAGTCTGATATTGCTCCTGTCTCCTTCCTCTTGTGCACAGCCYGGTTCTAGGGGATAAAAGGTAACCTGGATAAATATGGATAAATACAATAGGGGATAAAGGGCATCCTGGGCACTGTGATAGGATAGGGAACTCAACAGAAAATATGTTTAATTTTCCAAAAAGGCTTTTAAAAGAAATAAGATTTCTTTAGCAGATCCCACCTTTTCTACAAACCCATCAACATCTAGCATCAACATGCTAGCATCTATCTAGCAAAGATCAGAGGGTGAGCTGCTGTCACAAATGAGGAAACTGGCCCCTGAAACTTAGTGTTAATGCTATGAAGGATTTCAAGGATTTGTGAAACATGGAAAATTAAATGCAGCAGGTGATGTGAGCCACCAACAGCATCACTTCAGGCAGCTTTGCAGAAAGCCACACAAAACACTCCAAAGTTAAGTTATCACCAATTCCCTCTCACCACTGCTCTGCCAATTCTCAGTGGACAAAAAAACCCCACAATGAACCTATAAAGGTTTGTCTTCACCTTTTAAATGGTGCAGGTCCCCTGTTCCTATGCAGCTGATGTTTGGGCAGGTTCTCAGGTGTAAGCAGGGTGTCCATGAGCCCCACTCACCCCTCCCTGTCTCCAATGCTTTACAGGCAGGGTGAGAGCTCAGTCCTGTGGGCACCATGGGCTGGCTTTCCAGCCCTCCTGAGGAGACTCAAACATCTACAGGCAGAGAAAGCACCCAGCCAAGCTGTGGGCAGCAAACTGAACCCTCAGGCTTTGTCTCTCTGCGATACCCACCAGAGCAGCTCGTGCAGGAGGCGGCCTGAGCCCCGTCCTCGGTTCTTATCGAACGCGTAAGCGAAGATTTTAGCACCATTTCCATCAGCATCCACCTCCATGCGAGCCTGGAGGGAAGGAAAAGCCATGAGATCACCCACAGGGAGCAGCAGAGCACGTGCTCCACTGGGATGGGATGGACACAACATTTCACACTCGTCCCCAGAGGTCCCTTGGCTTTGGTGGCACCTGATTTGTGTCAGAGCCCCAGGGGGACCCAACCAGCCGGGCTGTTGTGGCTGGGAAAGGGCAGGGAGGAGCTGCCTGGATAAAGAACAGCAGGAATGCAGCTGTGGGTGGGAYTGATGTCAGGATCCCCACTCTGTCCCTGGGCAGCCACCAGGGCTTTGCTTCAGGCAGTGTCCCCACACCCATCTCACTGGGGTGATAGAGGGGCACCTGTYCTTTTTCCTGCACTCCACACTGCTGTGCTGGTGCCAAACAACTCCAAACTTTAGGGACAGTCACAGTGTGTTACCACCACCAGTGACAGACAGAGAGGAGGAATGGACAAACAGAGAGTGTTCTGGCAGCAGCACTGCCACAACTCCTAAAACTCCTACAAAGCTGCTCACTGCACTGCAGGAATTTGGCAAATGATGCTCCCTCCGCCAAAAAAAACCTTTATTTGTTGAAAATTTTGTATTGAATTTCTTTCACTTTCAAAGCCTTGGTAGAATCTACTTACCCTCTTCCAGGAAATGTTAGGAGGAAACACTTTTTTTTGGTCCCAAAATCACTTACAATAAATCAGTTACAATAATACAARTTTTTTTCATCCAAGACTAAGTGTAAAGTGAACATTTTTAACGTTTGCAAAACCACGGCAGGACTAATTTATCAGTTCTCCAAAAGCATGCAAATAGCATGAAAACAAAAAACTACATACGTTAATAAAATGCTTTAAACCAATGCCCCTCTAATTAAAAAATAAATAAATTTAAAAAATAAAAAAGGAGAACTCAGAACTTTTCCTGCTTGGGAGTCTCCACGTTGGGACTTCGGTAACTTAAACCAGGGGTGTTTTGCCTCGATCAGGGGAGCTGGAGGCACAGCACTTTCATTAGCGGTTTGATTGGAGCCGGGCACGTGGAAAGGAAAAACCCCGAGCTCCACCGGGAGCCCGAGCACCGCCGGGGCCGGGACAGCCCCGGGCGGGAAGCGGGGTCACCAAAACCGGGGAAATAACGCGCGGGCAGCGGGCGGGGGCCCCTCACCTCGAAGGAGTAGCTCTCCACCAGCGGGATGTCCTGCTCGTCGATCAGCGTGTACTTGGTCTGCAACACAGGAGAGCCCCGTCAGCGCGGCACAC
>NW_026623989.1:210916-211910 GCF_030028575.1 Malurus melanocephalus | reverse complement strand
CCCAACAAAGTTACAAATCTTTAGGTCAGAATGGGAGCATTCTCTCCTGAAAAATGTGAATAGCACATAACAATAATATTGTGAATAACACAATAACAAGGAAGGTGAGGTTATCCCAGCACTGGAAGCATTTAAAGAAGACAAAAGTTAAACCCAAACGTGAATCAAACATTGATCCCTGGAATGGAGCAGCCCCAGCAAGGAGGTTTGCCTTAGAGCTGCGATGATAGAGAAGGGAAATCACACACAGGGAAGTGTTTGGAGCAGTCCATCACTGCTGACTGACCTGTGCAATGCAGGGACGCCTCACTGCCCACAGATGGGTACAAACCTGGGTGCTTCCCTCATGGAAAAGGTTTTAAGGTTGGAGAAGCCCCATGAGATCATCGAGTCCAACCATTCCCCCAGCACTGCCAAGGCCACCACTGCCCCATTTCCCCAAGTGCCACATCCACAGGGCTGTTAAACCCCTCCAGGGATGGGGACTCCACCTGGCCAGCTGTGCCAATGCCTGACCACCCCTTCACTGAAGGAAATTGCCCTAAAATCCAATCTGAACCTCCCCAACCTCCCCAGCCCAGCCTGAGGCCGTTCCCTCTCCTCCTGTCCCTGTTCCCTGGAGCAGAGCCCGACCCCCCTGGCTGCCCCCTCCTGTCAGGGAGTTGTGCAGAGCCACAAGGTCCCCCCTGATCCCCCTTTTCCCCAGGCTGAGCCCCTTTCCCAGACCCCTCAGACAGTCCCTTTAAGCTGTCACAACAACAAAATGGGCAAGGGAACCTTTGCAATACGATAGGCAAAAATAATCATGTTTGATGAAGTTGAATTTGAAACAAAATACTCATATGGTAGCAATGATGTTTTGCTTTCTATAGAATTTGCGAGGGGGGAAAAATAATCTGTAATGAAGGAAATTGTTAATTGCAAAGGAATGTGAAGGGAATTAGGAATGTTCTCATGGGTTTATTGGGGTGGGGGAGGGATTGGAATCTTTGCT
>NW_026623989.1:190922-209686 GCF_030028575.1 Malurus melanocephalus | reverse complement strand
GAAGGGAAGGGAAGGGAAGGGAAGGGAAGGGAAGGGAAGGGAAGGGAAGGGAAGGGAAGGGAAGGGAAGGGAAGGGAAGGGAAGGGAAGAAGCCCCAGAGCTCGGGGTGCTGCTCTGGCCATGAGCTGGGTTCCGTGTTCAGCACATGGAGCTGTCATTTTGGGGTGGAAGGAGCTCTGGCTCCTCTCAGTCCTGCTCACCCCCAGGGGCTGGAGATGCACTGAGCAGAAATTGGGGGGTTCCTGAGCCCGGGGTGGGAGAGGAGTTTGTCTGGGCTGGGGGGAGAAGCTGAGTGGTGCTGCWGGGGTTTGCCTGGGGGTGCTGATGTGACCCCAGGCAGGGGCTGGGGTGCCTACATGGCTGTGCCCTGCCTGGGGACAGCAGTCAGGCCCAGCAGGGACAGGACACAGGGACCACAGAGCASTTGTGGGGTCACCCAGGGGACTTCCCACGAGGACAGTTCTGCCAGCCCTTCCAGCCCTTCCAGCGCTGGGGGTTATTTCAGGACCTGTGAGGGTCTCATAGTGATTTTTTGGTTCAGATTTCAGCCCAGGGGATTTTCTGCATCTTCCTWCCCCTAAAAAAACCCCCAAGATTTGTGGAATTGCCTTGGTTATAGCATTCATCTTCTGCAGGGATGCCCTGCCTGGCTCCCAGGAAGGGTGACAAAGCCCTGGGTGCTGCTCTGCTCCGATGAGCAGAGCCCTGGATGTGCTGCCCAGCCCCATTCCCAGTCCGGTTCTGCCCACAGCTCCACCAGGAAGCAGATTCACCTCTGCTTTATCCCTTTCCTATGCGTGCCTTCCACCTCTTGTGACACCCTGTGTCACCCTGTGTCACCCCCTCATGGGGTCCCCGCCCTTGGGGACTGTGTGCAAGGGCACAGGGTGGCAGGAGGGGACGGAGACCTTCTCCTCCATTTTGGAGAGATCTCCCAACCCCAGGGGTTGCCAGAGGGAGGCCCAGAGTCAAATTCCTGCCTGTGGGAGCACCCTCAGCTGCACCGTGGCATGCAATTCTCCCAGTCTCTCTTGGCAGGAGAGGTTCTCCCTCCTCTGATCCCCTGGTGCCTCCCCTGGTCTCTCTGCAGCAGCTCCTGGTCCCTCCTGTGCTGTTCCCCAGGGCTGGGGCAGCTCTGCAGTGGGGTCTGACCTGAGCACAGGGCACAGGGGCAGAATCTCCCCCTCCCCTCCCCTCCCCTGCTGCCCACGCTGGGCTCAGCCCAGGGCAGGGGGTTCAGGGCTGGGGCAGGTGCAGCTCTCACCCCCAGCACCCCCAGCTCCTGCTCCCAGGGCTGCTCCAGCTGCTCCTCCCAGCCTGGATGGATCCCGGGATTGCCCTGACCCAGGGGCAGCTCCAAGCACTGGGTCTGGTTAAACCTTGCTGAGATTCCCATGGGGCACTCCCTGAGCTTGTCCAGTCCYTCTGGGTGCCGTCACATCCCTCAGGGGTGTCACTGCACCCTCAGCCTGGTGTCACCTCCAATCCTGCTGAGACTGTGCTTGACTCCATCATCTATGTCATTAATAAAAATGTTAAATTCAATAAAAAATTATCAGGAAGACAGGTTTAAATGGGATGTCCATGTAGGTTGTTATTATCTTTGGAGCCCTTTGCCTCCTTTTGAAGAAGCCTTGTTTGGAATAAATGAGTTATTGGCAGGACAAACTCTCATGAGCCCTCAGGCAGCAGGGGAAAGGTTATGGATCCTGGCCCACAAGAACACCCCTTGAGCGAAAAGAATCATTTTTCCAACTATTTCCAGCACTGCCAAGTGGAGGAAAACCCACCATGGGGGCAATGAGACTCAGGACAGCCCTGATACAAGGCTGAGCAGTCCCCCAGGCTCTCACAGTGGGGCATTTYCAACAGGGGCACCAACACTCTTAAACAAGCAGATTTGCTGCTGCAAGAGGGCTGCAGACCCTGCCCTTCCTTGGCAACTCAGACATTTGGACACCTTTGTGGTGGAATCACTGCAAAACCTCCCCTGGGAGGGAGCCAGCCCTGCCCTGGCACAGCTGATCTGGGTGAGCCTTGGGTGTCCCCAAGGATGGGATCTCCGTCCCTGCGCAGCCCCAGCAGCCTGGGACCGATCATCACAAGATTATTTATTGCTGTACCTCATCAGGATCTGTGCAACCCAAACCCATTGAGATGGGCACGGGGGCAGGTTATATTAAGGGACCACGCTTGACCCTGGTCAGAGCATCCAAGCATCATTTCTAGCTTGAAGTTTGGGCAATTTCAAGCAAAGGGACTAAAGAGAATCTGCTCCATTATAAGGGACCCACTGGGATCGACTCCAGCCCCTGTCCCTGCACAGACMCCCCAACAATCCCACCCTGTCCATCCCTGGCAGCGCTGTCCAAACGCTCCTGGAGCTCTGGCAGCCTCGGGGCCGGGACCATTCCCTGGGGAGCCTGGGCAGTGCCAGCASCCTCTGGGGACAGAAGAACCTTTCCCTGATCTTCAACCTAAGCTCCTGACAGCTCCAGCTGTTCCCTCTGCATGGCACCTATCTGGGATTTCAGATGTTTAATTCCCCATCTGCCTCAGAAAAAGGCCCTACAAACACCCGAGGGAAAAGGAGAGCAACGTGCAGAGCAACCAACACCCCTGGTTTTGACTCCATCTGCTGAGGTTGCACACAGAGCTGGGGGCAGGGAGGACAGAAGCCTCAGCACAGGCCTGGCCAGGGATGCCCAGGGCACAGCCACACCGGGGAGGGACTGACAGGTCCCTCAGCTGRTGGGATTCCCCTGCCTGGGAAGAGCCAGGTCAGGCTTTGGTCACTTGCTGCATTTCAGGCTCTGTTATCCTCAAGGTACCAGGACAGTGACCCCCATTTCATCAGGGAGCAAAGGACACAAACTGCTCTCTTTATTTGGAATAAGCAGGGCCAAACCTTCTGCTCATTCTTCACACTTTCATCCCTGTGCCCCAATCCATCCAGAAGGGGTATGCACACCTCTTACTAAAGGTGCTGCATCTCCACAAGGCAGGAGGCTTTTCCTCAAGGGAAATTCACAGCACAAGACAGGGACAAATCAAACCAGCAACAGTTTGCAGACAACTGGGTCTTTTATTAAGTATTTAAAGTGCTACAAAAAACTGAAGGAGCCGTGATGTTGGCAACTTCCTTTTCTGCAGTCTTAGCTCTGTTGGAAGAAGCAAACACAGCTGGTTAGTGGAGTCTTTGAATAATTAAATGTGACACAGCAATTTCAGTCAGAGCTGGGCACTTACAGCCGGGCACTCGATGGCACCACTGTTGATGTCATCGATGATGTCGTGGGGGTGTCTCCCATCAATGCTGCAGCCCACGGACTGGGCAGTGCCAAGGATCTCCTTGATGGTCCCTGCAGCAGGAAGATGCAGTTTGACACTGCTTCACCACGGGAAAGCATCTGTGGAACCTACTTGGAGCAACCTGGGATAGTGGAARGTGTCCCTGCCCACAGCAGCAGGTGGGATGGGATGAGCTTTAAGGTCCCTTCCAAATCAGTCTGGGATTCTGACACAGAATCTCAGCTCTCAGCTGTCCCTCCTTCCTCTGGGTTTTGCAGGCTGGAGCCTCAGGGCTCACCAGGGAGCATCAAGTCACTGATCCAGACCTCACACCCTGGATTCCCCCAGGAAATGCACTGCAAAGTGCTCCCTGCTCTTCTCCCCTCCCCATGTGTATAGGCTGTCTGTTCCTGGCTTGTTCCTGTGGAGCTCAGAACTCAGCTGTGATCCCTCCCTCCTTCCCAAGGGAAGTGGAAGGAGCATTCCCTGCATCCCAACCTTGGGACTCACCCGAGAGCTCCCGGGCCAGGGAGCGGTGCCGCATCTGCCGTGCGATGTTCACGATCTCATCGAAGGTGACGCTGCCACTGTGCTTAACTGGGAAGGGAACAGCAGCACTGAGGTCACCTGAACCTGCAAGGACYCCCACTCCCCCCTGCTTCCCCTGGGAGCACCATTCCCAGCACTCAGAGCACACGGAGAGCCAGCAGTCATCGGTGCGCTCCTGCTCCCAGACTGCAGCACTGAGTTACCCACYGCTTTTCATTCCTAAACTGGCATTTCTGCCAGTTCCCCTCTGGCTGTACCAGGCCCTGTGGTACAGGGGAAGGTGTCTGTTGTACCCCAGCTTTGTCCAGAGCAGCTGTAGCTGCCCCTGGATCCCTGCAAGTATCCACAGCCAGGTTGGACAGGTCTTGGAGCAGCCTGGACAGTGGAAGTTCCAGTGGTGGAACTGGATGAGCTTTAAAATCTGTTCCAAGCCAAGCCAAACCAACCCATGATTCCATGATCTCCTATAACACAGCCCTATGTCCCCTATTTGCCAGTTTATGATGAATAATCCAAGAAGAAGGTATAAGTATTCCCCCATTTTAGCCCCAAAACATTCCAAACCAAAGCCAGGGGAACACTTACTGTTCTTCTGCTTCTTCCTGTCACGAGGYGGCTCCTTCAGAGCTTTGATAATCAGAGCAGAGGCAGAAGGAACAACYTCTATCTAAATGGAAAGAGATTAATTTCCCCCCCACTCAACACAGAATTCCACTGCTAATGAAGATATTTCATCAATTTATCTCAGTTAAGATTAACTGCCAGAGCAGAATGGGTTTGATCAGTTCCCACATACACCAGGTGTTTTGTGCTGTTCCCAGGTTTTCGGCACAGGCCTCCCCACAAGCAGGAGAGGACTGCTTCCTGCCTGGGGTTTCCTCTCAGCTCACCACTGGAATGTACCAGCCACKGGGATCAGAACAGGTACGGTGGCAGGTGGCTACAGGGCTCGGCAAAGGCATTTAAATTCATTTATTTCTGTTGCTTTGACTAATTTATTGCTGGTTGCGTGTTCTGTAGAAAGAGCAGTTTATCTGCAGCAGGATTAAAGCTGAGTTTTGGCACATGAGAATCTCTTCTCAGGATCCTCCAGCTGGTGAAGCCCCAGGCCCCACACACACCCCCACCCACGTTTAAAGGTCTTCCCAGAAGACCCCCACACACCCSCTGTGTGGCACTCATTTTATCCACCTCGGAAGGATGAAGGGCTGAGTGGACCCTGCCGGGATCCCGGCCGGTGCCTGGAGCAGGCGGAGCCCGGGTGGGCTCCACGCCTGCAGCCCCGGCCGGTCCCTGCGGCGTGCGGTACCTGCGCTTGCCTGTTCTGGATCGTCAGCTTCACCGTGATCCGCAGCCCCTTCCAGTCGCCCGTGGCCTTGGCGATGTCATCGCCCACCTTTTTGGGGGACTGAGGAATGACACGTGGTGGTCACACAGGGCTCGGGGTAAAGCCCAGAGTCCCAGTGGCTCTCCACATGCATGTGTGACCCGGCCTCTTCTGTGTGGTACTGCTAAACACCTTTTCTCCAGGACTGACCAACACTGCCTCGGTGTTTCCCGGGACCCATTTCCCACCCTCCGCCCCAGGATATGCTTCCCACCACCTCCGAAACATATKTAATCCTTTCCCCCTCGGAACACGCTGTTATTCCTCCACAACCAGGACACGCTTCTCACCCTCCATTCCGCCGCCCCGGGACATACTTCCCACTCCGCTTGGTACATATTTTATCCCCCCCTTCTCCGGACACGCTTCTTTCCCCCCCGGACACACTTGTTCCCCGGTCAGAGACGCTTCCCCTCCCCTCTCGGGCCACGCCGCTCCCCGACTTCCCACCTCCCTGCCCTCGCTCCCCCGCATGCCCCGGTACGTACCAGCCCCAGGGGTCCGATCTTGGGGGCCAGCGCGGAGGTGGCTCCGACCTCGCCGCCGGTGCAGCGCAGGTAAACTGCGGGGACAGCGCCGCGTCAGYCGCGCCCGCCGGGCCCCGCGGCCTCGCCCGCCTCCCGCGCCCACTGCCCAGCACCTACCGACTTTGATCTCGTTGGGATCGAACTTGGGCGGCATCGCGGCGGCGGATGACCGCGGATGGAGGCGGATGGAGGCGGATGGAGGCGGATGGACCCTCCCAAAAGAACCGAGGCCTTCCGGGACAGCGAAAAGACAGCGGGGGCTGCGCGGGCCCAATATATACCCGCCGAGATCTCGCGAGATGCCAGAAAAGTCTAGAGAGCTGCCAAAATCTCGCGAGAAGTGAAGTGCCTGCTGTGGCGGGATCTCTAAAGATTTATTTATTTATTTATCTCTAAAGATTTTTTTATGCATTTCTATTTCTATCTATTAGTATCTGTCGATATCTGTCAATGTGTATGTATGTATGTATGTATGTATGTATGTATGTATGTATGTATCTATCTATCTATCTATCTATCTATCTATCTATCTATCTGATCTTCCTCCCTGTTGCAAAATGTGGACCATGTGGAAGGGTGGTCCGGCATTGGAAGGGGTTGCTATTGGGGTTGCACAGGGCACTGGTGGAGTCCCCATCCCCGGAGGTGCCCAAGGAAGATCAGCACTCAGATAAGGCTGCACCCACCGGGATCTTTTCCAACCCCAACAGTTTTGGGGTGTTTGGCCGGGCGAGTCGGTCCTCCGGCCGCTTGGGGGCGCGCAGCACGGCGGGCACGGCTCTGTGGGCGGGGCGGGGCGCYCTGGCCGCGCGTCTCGCTGGTGGCGCCGATCACATGAGGCGGCGGTGAGGCAGCGATGGAGCTGACGAGCGGTGAGCGGGGCTGGGGTGAGGGGGAGCCAGTTCTGGGACCCTGGGGCTGCTCCGGGCCGGACACCGCGGTTCGGGGGTGCTCCTCGGAAGGGCTCCTCGGAAGGGCTCGGGAGCAGGCGGTGCCCGGAGCTGCGCCGTGTCCGCAGAGCAGCCGCCGCCCGCGCTCACTGTCGCTGCTCTCCTCAGGTATCGGGCCGGTGCCCGAGGGCTTCGAGCCAAAATCCCGGCAGGGTCGACTCAGTCCTTCATCCTTTCAARGTTCTGAGCCCTCGGGCACAGAACGGCGCTGGTCTGGATGAGAGAAGGGTAAAGAAGACGAAGAGCTTGGAAGCTGTGTCATTCTGGGAGGGGGTCCTGCAGTGACTCCCAGAGAGAAGAAGAATAGTGATGATGAGGGAAAGGAAGGACTGAGAGGCAGAGCTGGACTGGTGAAGATGAGCAGAGATGTGTTCCAGGCGTTGCCAAGGGAGGCTCGGGCAGGCTCAGGCTATGGCAGGGGTGCCAGCTCCAGCACAAAGAGCAAAGATGCGGGACAGTGGGTTCCAGAGCTGCAGTTCAGCTGTTGCCTCCCCTGTGCCCTGTTCCAGTGCCTGCAGGGCTGGCTGCTGATAACCTGTCAGAGAGCCACACCAGAGAGCTGCCCGGTGTCTGGTGACAGCTCTGTCCCCCAGGGCCAGGCAGCATCTGCAGGAGCCCACCCACACCCCGACCCTGACTCAGTGCTCCCTCGCTGTGTTCCTGGTGTTTTCCCAGACTAAATAAAACATCTTTCCTTCCACATTCCCAGCTTGTCTTACAGTGCCCAGATGGATTTGTGTCCAGAATGTTTTGAAAATTTGGACTTCTTCCAGWCCTGTATTGCTGCATTTTAATTACATTTGTTAGTAAAACGTGGGGTTGGCTTTATTTTGTTGTCATTACCCAAACAGCTGCAGACTGGGAAACACCCAAGGACATTCCTGTGCCTTCCTCACCCCAAGTGTGTGGCTGCTCCACAGGCAGAGCTGGTGGCTGCAGGATTTGATGTCCATGGATGCTCACTGCCTGCAGGGTGGGTGCTGGCCCAGGCACTTACAGGCACTTCATTCAGTAATTTAAKAAATAAAAATTACATCATGTAAAACATCACGTGCCAAGAGCTTTTCTTGTTCCTGGCTTCTGAGTCTTCACTAAAGCAAATTTCCACTTTTCAAAGCTGTTCAGTCCATTTAACAAATGGATCCTTCATCTTCTAACCCCCGATAGGATTCTTTCCCTGTCCACTGTCTACCCTTCAGCCCTCATGTCTTTTATCTGTTTTCTTGGGTGAAAACCGATGATTTCCCACTGTCCCCATCACTGATAATACCTGGCTGGGATAAAGAAAGGGAAGGTGGGACAAGGGGGTGGAGAAGTGCTCAGCAAAGAATTGAACATACTCATCAATGCAGATCCTGCTGCAGGCACCTTGTCCTTCTGCTTTTTCATCTGTAAATCTCCTTTTGTTCCTGTCTCTGTTGTTGTGCCCTTGACTGCTGTCCTGCATCTCCCTGCTGTAGCTCCTGACACTCAGCTTCCCTTCTTGCTCAATCTTCTGAATTCTGGCTCTTTCCTCTCCTCCTGGGAGCTGAGCCTGAGGAGCATTTCAATGGTCTGAAGTGGTTAAAAAGGCAGAAATTGGGATGGCAGGGAAAGAGCCATGTAACTCTTGGAGATGACTTTGTAGCCACCTCCTGCTGTGGCCCGTGGCTGGTTCTGGTGGTGGTGTGACAGTAGGACAGTGACTCGGGGTGTCTGTGGCTCCTTGTTTCTGGAGAGAAAGGAAGTGGGGTGGCTTGCATGAATTTGACTTCGATGAATTTGAATTATTTTGCTTTTACATGAAGGATTTGTCTCCATAAAAGTTTGACAGAGTGTTTGGCAGAGCTGACCCTGCTCAGGGAATGTCTCTGGCTGGATACTGAGGGTACCTGCTTTTCAAGAGAGTTTGAARCCAATTTGCAGAAGCAGAGCTGGCAGAGAACTGGCATTTTGTGTACAACACCTGAACTTCTCTGAGCCCTGAGTTAACTGCTGTGTAGCTGTGCCAGTTATTGCTGAACTTCTGTGCTGATTTTTAAATTGCTTGGGAAAACAAGGTTTAGAAAAGTCATTGCAAACTTCGAGGACCTCACWGTGTGGTTCTTGAAGAGGTTCTTTAAAAGGGCTCTGGGCAGCTGGAGCCTGCCTGGACTCCCTTCTGTGCCAGGCAGTGCTGACCRGGACTTCTCAGGTTCCTTGAGAAATCCAAGGCTTCCTGCCCACAAAATTCAAGTCTCCCACCTTGTTCAGGGCTTGCTGTTACACTTCTGCTCTTCTCTCATCTTCTCCCAGTCTTATCTCTTGTGTCAGGTCCCTCTGGGAGCCCCTGTGCACCTGCAGCCCCAGCTCAATCTCTCTCTGCACTGCCCATTTGTTCCCTCTAATCCTGTGCAGCCTCAGAGAAACCCCTTTTTCTTCTTGGTTTCATTGTTCAACTGCCCCCATCTTTTCCAGCATCCCAGCTGGTACCATCCCATTTCCAGTTGGTCTTCCCATTCCTTTCCAGCCTCAGCTTTCCRCCTTTCCCTCAAAATCTGCCAGCAGCTCCCTTTTCCCCCTCTGCTGAGTCAGATTCCTGGTGAGTCCCAGAGCTGCCTGGTGTCTGTTCCACTTCCCCCATCTGCTCTCCTGATTCCACCAGGCATTTCTGCACCCACTCTCCTCTCTCAGGTCCAACTTCTCTCTGTACACTTGAACCAGGTGGAATCCTTGCTCTCAATCCTGGATTCTGGCTTGAGGATGAAGCATCCAATCTGGTGACAGCCRGCCTGGGAGAAGCTCTGGAGTGCCCAGTATCAGAGGTTTTTTTGAAATGAGGTTCTTTTAGTTCTGCAGGCAGTTGTTAGACTGTTGGAAATTGATTTGGTTTTAAAAACCTGTTCAAAATCTGACTCAAAGCTATTAAATATTTCAGCAGAACCTTTTCATTGTATGATTAAAATGGGGGAAGTTTTCCTGATGAAGAAGCTGCTGCTGCCCAGAAAGAAAATGAATCAAGAGTTTTGTTGACTCAAGGCAGCCCCTGAAGCTGAGAAGTAAATTCCAGCTTGGGAATCCTGGTTGTGGTCCCTGTGACATCCCAAGAAGTGGCTGGGCTGGACTGGGACATCACAGAGGAGGCTCTGCTGCACCCACAGGCAGTAAGTCCCTGTATTTTGAACTGCATCAGGAGGTTTATTCTCACCTGCCCTGTGAGGGGAAGGCAGCTGTGTTCTCTCAGCATTAGTTTTTCACACTTTTAGCCTAACTTTATTCTAGAAAATTTTATAGTTCATTATTATTGTGCCAGAATTGACCTTGATTTTAAATAATCTGGGTTTTATCGAGGTGCTTGATCTCTTGGTACAGCTTTTGAATTCCTGCAGTGGGCTCTGCCTTTCCCTGTACTTGCTTCAGGTCTGAGCCAGACACCCAGCCCATCCCAGACCCCAGCAGGGCTTGAGTGGCTCATGTTCACACTTCCCTTTGGAGCTGTGCTGGAGCCTGCCTGTGTGATCCAGCTGAACAAGGACAATTGCTGACACAATTATTTTCTTTTTAWTTTTTCTCCCATCTATTAGATCCCAGTTCTGCAGCCCAGGCTCCSCAGCAAACACAGACTCCAGGATCCCTCAGCCTCCCTCTGCACTGACCATCTGTGCCCCTGGAAGGAGCCAGAGCCAGGAATGAAGATGCCTCTCTTCTCCAGGAAGAAGAAACCCAGCGWTGMTSYKSGKMWGSKCCTTGAGTACCAAATGTGCCTGGTGAGCACTGCCAGGGTCATTCCTGTCCTCTGGGGCTGGTCCTGGCTCCAGGTGGCTTGGTACATCCTCTGCATGACCAGTAACCCCATTCCATGACCAGTAATCATGTTCCTGATCTCACCAAGACAGCAGGTCCACTTCCTAATGTCCATCAGGGAATTCCTGCCTTCCTGTGTTCTTTGCCCTCCCACCCACATGCCCCTTTTGTGCCACTTTCACCCCTCTCTGTGTGGTTCCATGGGACATCCTCCACCCCATYCACCTCCTGCCAGCCAGACAAGGAGGATAYTGAGGGGCTGGAWYRTGTCCAGGGAAGGGAACGGAGCTGGGGAAGGGCCTGGAGCCCCAGGAGCAGCTGAGGGAGCTGGGGAAGGGACTGAGCCTGCAGAAAAGGAGACTTTTAGGGAGGACCTGACCTCACTCTTCACAATTCCCTGACAGGAGGGGACAGCCRGGGGAGGGTCAGGCTCTGSTCYCAGRGAACAGGGACAGGAGAAGAGGAAACTGCCTCGAGTTGTKCCAGGGGYRRTTTAGGTTGGATATTGGGACATTTTCCTTTMATGAAAAGGSTTGTCAGACACTRGCACAGGSYWCCCAGGGCAGTGGTGGGGTCACCATCCCTGGAAGTGATCCAGAGATGTGTAAATGTGGYACTGGGGCCATGGGGATGGTGGGGTCTGTCCGGTTCATTGCCGTTAGCAGCTGTGTTGGATGTACTCGGTTTGAACATGGAAAACTGCTTGGGAACAGAATCACAGAATTCTAGACTGGTTTGGATGGAAGGGACCTTAGAGCCCATCCAGTGCCAACCCTGCCATGGCAGGGACACCTTCCACTGTCCCAGGCTGCTCCAAGCCCCAATGTCCAGCCTGGCCTTGGGCACTGCCAGGGATGGGGAGCCCACAGCCTCTCTGGGGAAGGTGCAGTGAGAGCTGTGTATTCTTGCATATTTCTCTCATTCTCTGGGTGTGTGTGTTCCCTCTCCAGGCAAAAGAAGCTGGTGCTGATGACACCCTTGACATATCCAGGTGTGAGCTTTCAGAGGTATGTCCTCTACAACTTCCAGTCCTCACTCACAGCTCTGATTCTCCATCTGCTTCCTGGTACCAGCTCTCAGATTTACTCTCATGTCTGAGCCTTGAGACAGAAATTATTACTGGTCTATCTCTTCCTCTGTCTCCTGAGCTCTGCCTGACAGCTGGGGGCTTCTTCCCTTTTTTTTTTTTTTTTTTTTTGGTGGGGCTTTGCGTGCCCTGTCTGCTGCTTCAACACCATTTCTGTCCTGGTAATCCTTTAGTCTGACAAGGCGAGAAGGGCAGTGATCTCACACCCTTCACCTTGTTTGACCCTCATTTTGGATCTCTTGGCTAAATTTTGCTGGTCCTGAGGGGATTGGTTTGCCAAAGGCTGAGTATTTCTAATTTTAGAGCTACACAGTCTGCCACCCATGGTTATTTTTTCTGTGTGAGTGAGAATCCCTTCTTCCAAGCTGCTGGTGAAGGATGGAAATCTCACTTCCAGCTTGGCTTCTTTTATAGCAGCCAGTGAAAAAAGAACCAATCTGTCTGCTGGTGTGTGGGCAGGCAGTGCCAGGCACCCAGAGCAGACACAGATTTTCATGCTGGCAGTCAGGCCAGGCTCAGGCAGAAGCCCATTTCTGTCTCACTTTCAATTTTTATTCATTTCTTGTGCTTCTGAAATGTTGATCCTGACTACAGGATGTCTTTGCCAAGCAGGCTCTTGGTGGGGCAATTTGGGGCCATCCTGGAGAGCAGAGCTGCCTGCTGTGCAGGGTGAAATAGCTTTGCTGAGACTTTGGGGCGTTTTGAGCCAAGCTCTGGAGCCACCAGCAGTTTGTGTGTKGGTTTGCAGGCTGTGTGCGAGAGTCTGGGTGTGGTAGGGTGACAGACAGAGGATGCACCCAGCCAGCTCCACTCAGGACCATAGCTGATCCTTTTGGGTTGGAAYCACAAAACTCTGTCTTGCTGTTGCATTTTTATTCTTGTTTCAGTAAGTTTCGATAACCATGGGCAGGAGTTTGGCTGCTGCTGGTTCTGTGCTGCAGGGAAGGTCACAGTGCCCAGCCATGCCTGGCAAGGGCTGAACTGGCACCTCCCTTTGTTGCCTGCCCCTCTCCTGGCACATCAGGGACACTCTGTCCTGCCTGGGGCTCACCTTTCTCTCTCAGCACACTGCAGTGTGGATGTGAGGCTGCCAAACCACAGAGTGCATTTCTGGGATGACTAAACTGAACCTTTGTCTGAATGTTAAATCACACAAGGCTTGAAGTCCTGCCTGAGCCTCAGTCTGTTCTGTGACACTCTTGTGTCATGGAGAGCCACTGAAAGGTTTTTAAGTGGGAGTTCTCTGGGAAGTACTGGGCCAGTGATTTTAAGTATCACTTTTATTTTTAATTCACAGGTGGACACTGTAGARCTGCTTAAAACGGAAATCTGATATGACTATTTTTTTGKTTTTTTGTTTTTAGGTTCCTTATGGGGCCTTTGCAACATGCAAAGTCTTGCAAAAAAAGGTAATGTTGCAATGAGAAATGATGAAATAATGCTATTATTATGCTTGAGTATTATTGTTGTGTTTGAAATGTCTGTGTGCGGCTGTTCATGGTGCTCCAAAATGAGTTTGCTTGTAAGGAATTTGGCCACTTTTAGGATACTACACAGGGAGCCGTTTGGGTCAGACTAATCCTGTGTTCTTTAAAGTTAACTTCTGCCAGAAGAGATGAGGGGGTTGTTCCTGTCTGAGCCTGTCCGAGGTTATTTTCATGTGAGGAGCTGGGCTCTGGTTTAGATCTCATGAAAATGTTTGACCTTMTCTGACAATCCATCTCCTACTTCAATATTTTATGTGATACTGAGTGAGATACTGAGCTCTTACAAGCATCCCCATTTCAATCCCGACAGAAGTGTTTGTTCTGGTRTCTCTTGTGTTTGTGTGTCACTGAGGTTTCTCCTCCCCAGGTGCTGATTATTCACACGAATAACCTGTCATCTTTAGTTCCCAAGTCCTGCAGCCTCCTGAGTCTCATAACTGTGAAGGTAATTGTGTTTCTTAAGAGTTAAACTGCAGCCTTGTTTCCTTGGATTTGAGCTGCATGAAAACCCATCAGCCCAAATAAATCCCTTCTGGCTGACTGGCTTTGCCAGGAATCAGTACCAAGGTGTGACAGCTGCCTTTCCTTGGCTTACTAAAATCCATTTCTCCCCTGTCCTGGTGGGTCACTGGAATGGGAAGGAAGCTGCTGATGGGTATGATGAGGCTGTGTCACCCTTGTGCTGGGATTCCTCAAGAGACAGAGTTGTTCTAGCAGCTCCCCATGGAGGGAGGGAATTCTCCAGGTCTRGTCCTGCTCTCTCCCTGCACTGCTTTTGGACCAGTTCAGCTTCCAAGGAGAGTTCAGCTCAYTGATTTGCAGAAATTCCTTCTGCCAGGCCAGCTCCAAGGGGCTGATTTATCCAGTAGGCTCACCTGGTTTTGTGGGAMAGCTCCCTCAGTGTCACTGCTCTCCCTTGTCTCTTGTTTGTTACTGATTCTTGAGTTTCCAAAAGATCTCCAAGAATTAAGTACCCAAATCTCCTGGAGAACTTGAGCTGCTTTTCAAAGTCCCATTGGAAGCAAAGGAATTTTCACTGAGAGATAATTCCTGACTTTTGTTCCCAACCTTGCTTAGTGAYATCATCTGCTTTTTCAGGTTCTAGACCTGCATGACAACCAGCTGRCATCCCTTCCTGCTGATATTGGTCAGCTGACAGCTCTTCAGGTAAAAGATTTGCAGCTGCACCCCAGGTGTCTGTACGGGGTGTGTTTTGGGATATGGGGTTACTGCTGTTTGGTTCATAATGAATCCCAGCTTCCATGATGGTGCCATATTGTCAGATCTATMCCATCAACCTGACTGTTGCTGTGGAACTGGCTGGTTGGAGAAAGAGCAGGAAAAGAGGAGGAAAGGAGCAGGAAAAGCCATTCTGGGTGATGTGCTCCCAGCTTGGGGCAGCCCAGGTGGCTCCCACTGCCAAGCAGATGCTCTGAGCCTGCTGATCTCCCAAAACGCTCAGGTTTTGCCATTCTCCCTGCTGTGGTTATGCTGAGAACAGAGCAGTATGTCTAAAGGCACACTCGGGGTCTCTCTGCTCAGGGGCAGCTTTGGGTTCAGCCCGTGGGAGCTGGAGTTGGGGCGTGCTGCCCTGGACACTYTGATTCCCAGGTCCTGCATCTGGATTCAGCACCAGATGGTGGTGGTGGGCAGAGTTTCTCACTGCCTGTGGTAGCCTGACATATTCTTTATCCAGGGCTGGTGAAAAATACATTTTTTTAACCCAGAAAGTATTGTCTAAAACCAATTTCAAGTTGTYCTTCTGGGCCTGAAAGTCCCAGCAACACAGATGTGTCGCAGACCTGAGACTTGGTTGAGTACCTTGAATATCTTTTCTGTTAATACCTTAGGTCCTAAACCTTGAAAGGAATCTYTTAAAAAGCCTTCCACAATCTATAGGAGACCTTGCTCAGCTCCAGGTCCTCAATGTGAAAGGTATGGAATGGGATTGCTCTGGGCAAAGCACATTTATTACCTGGGTCATTTTGAGCTGCATTAGCAATCATTCTTTTCAACCAAGGCAAGCACCACATGGTTTACACTCTGAAAGCTGAGGAAAAGCACAGGGAAGGTTTGAATTCAAATAATTGGGGAGGCAGGAGAAATGTTCTAGGCAGAATCAAACTCAGTCCACAGGATGTTTTCATTTGCCCATTGCCCCTTCTCRAAGGAAGCCCTTCAGTAAAGCAAACAGAGCACTCAGCCAGATAAACCAAATTGCAGCTGGGTCYCCCCACAACCAGAGTTGGGTCCTRTGAGCCTGTGGAGCCCTGCCAGRTTTGCACAGCCCTAGCACAAAGGTYACACCTCTTTTCCAGACTCTTGGGCGTTTTCCAGCTATGCTGTGTCATAAATCTGGGAGAAAAAGGACATTTAGTTGGGTGAAACAGAGAGGAAATGAGGAACTTGGAAGGGTGAGGAACTTGGAAGAGCTGCTCAGGTCGCTGCCTGTCTGCCTGCAKCACCTGGCTCTGAGCTCTGGGTGTGCAATCCCACACTCAGTCCCCTTCCTCCTATCTCTGGGACCTACACCAAAGGGGAACAGTCTCCATCTTCCAAATAGCTCCCAGAGAGCACAGATCCAGCCTGCAGCAGTGACCTCAGCTGAGAAGGAGATTTAGATCCCAAGCTGCCCTGGGTGGGCAGTGACATCGTTTGAGACCCCATGTGACCAGGGAACCCCCTCCCTGCGGAAATGAGCCGTGCATGTGGTTCTGTGTTGGTGCTGGAGCAGATGAGCCTGCTGGGCCCTGTTTTGGAGCGGTTGGGGGGTTCTGAGTGGTTTTCTGTCCCTGTAGATAACAAGCTGAGGGAGCTGCCYGGCACGGTGAGCGGCCTGCGGAGCCTGCGGGCTCTGGATGTCAGCGGGAACGCGCTGCAGGAGCTGCCACGGCTGCTGGCCCACGTCCGCACCCTGCAGGTACCCAGCTCCACCTGCCAGCCCTCCCCAGCCCCATTCCCTCAGCTGGGGATGAATCCAGCACAGCAGGGGAATGTTGAGGGTCTGGGCAGGATGTGCTGCAGGGATTGTAACAGGGCTGTTCACAGTGTTCAAAGGAACTTTCATGTACCTGCTCTGGTCTTTTCTTATCGCTTTTTGCCACAGTTTAATCATGACAAAAGTGATACCCAGGGTGAATCCCTGGATTTTACCTGCCAGGGCTGTCTCTGAGAGCACAAACCGTGCCTCTGTCACCCTGGAACATCTCCAACTTATTGCCAGCTTCCCTGGTTTTCTGGCTCCCTGGAGTGCACTTTAAGAATGGGAAAAGCATYAAGGTTTTTATGGATATGTTACCTTCCAGCTGCCAGACCTGTCAGCACTGAATGGTGCAAGTGTGAGGTGATAGGATTCAGGCATCAGCAGGAAGGCTTGAATAAATGCTCTCCTGTCTCACACAAAAAATATGACTTCAGTTCTCTTGTGGACGGCCTGAATTGAGGGATCTGTGCAGCTTTGCCTCCTGTGCTTGGTAAAGTGTGACCCTTTCTGCTATGCCCTTCCCTACAAAATGCAATGTTAGGTCCTTTTGGTGGCCACAGTAGGGCAAAACCAATGGCTCTTGCCCTCATTCTTTATGGGACTCCTCTCCATCTRCCCCCTTCCATGCTGAGGGGCTCCAGCTCTCTGACATGGAGTAGGGAATGTCTGTAACTGAGAAATGCTCTACCTCTGGTACCTGGACATGAAGATGTTCATGTTCACTGAACATGCCAGTGTCTGCAGGAGGGGGATATTCCAATCAGGACTCAGCACAGAAGCTCCCAATTAAGGAGCAGTGGAATCACCTCTGAAAAGTGTCAGACACYCAGCAGAGATTGAATACAACCTCGTGTTTATGTCAGGATTTAGAGTAACAAGAAGTTGTTGCTCTGTGAGTGGAATTTTGGGACTGTGCATGGGCCATTGGAGTAACCTGGAGCTCTGTGTGTTCTCTTTTGGAGACGCTGACCCTCGATGCCTCTTCCATGACCTACCCGTGCCCTGACATCTGCTCTGCGGGTACCGAGGCCATCCAGCAGTTCCTTTGCAAGGGTAAGGCAGGAGCACCTGGGCTGTGCTCAGAGATAGCATTTCTGAAGGACAGGTTCTGCTTGGGGTGGTTCCTGGTGCCCTGCACTCCTGATTACTTGTCTTTGTGGGCAAACAGCACAATGTGAGTTCTTTCCTGAGCTCTGTCACACTGAAATGTAGAATGGYTTGTTAAAAATCAGAGTGGCTGGGTCAGCCTGTCTCAGTGACCATAGGAGGTCAGTGCATCTCCTGGGGTTATTTAGGTTTTCTCCTGTGGGAGGATTAGRCATTGCCCAGATATCACTGCTTTGGGATAAGGAGAGAGACTCAGCAGTCACTTGAGATCCCTTCTGCCCTCATTTCTTCTGAGGAAGGACCTGGGCCCTTCGTCATGAGAATGATGAAACCAGATGGAAAATTCAGATGACAAGGGAAATATACTGTACGTTTGTAGACACTGTGTTCAGCTCAGAGGGTGCTTTGGAGGAGGTTTTATGCAGGGGAAGTGCCTTGGAAGGCATGGTCAGAACGTGTTTGGGTCGGGCAGTGACATCTGCAGCCCTGCAGAAGTCACCAAGCCTGCCCCTATGTGCAGGGTGTGTTTCTGTCTATGAGGAAAATTAATCCACAAGCACTAGAGGTTGATGTCCAAAAATGAGACAGAGGAGTCCCATAACTTTATTCATGAATAAAGGGAGAGGTCTTGGGCATTTCCATGGGGCCTCTCAAACAGAGGACGTAGCCTCTTTTATCCCAATTTCCTGGCCACAATTCCCTCTCTCTTTCCCATTGGCTGAGGTACTTGAGAAGTACAGGCTCCCGAAAATGCCCAATGTAACCCCACCTTCCAATATATATCCCCCCTTTAATATAAACACCATATCTCTGCTCTTGTAGTTTATTAACAGAGTCTGGGGTCAGTCAATGGTGTAATTTCTATGGAAATCCTTCCCATTGTTTCCTTCTGTCTCCCAGTATCGGTCTTATCTTACCCCCTGAGTCACAGTTTGTTTGTAAAGATGCCCTGTTTGTAAAGATGCTCCCTTCTCATTCCTTTCATGTCTGARCAGATCCTTGTCCTGGTGGGGCTGGAGTGGCACCACCTCCTCCAGAGCTCCTTGTCCACCTTGCCTGAGCTGGAGGAGCCCTGCCCAGCCCTCTTTGGTGTGTGGGCAGAGGGAGCATGGCTGGAAGCAGCTCCACACACAGCCCAGCCCTCAGCCACGCTGCCAAGAAGGTCTTTAACCCCTAAATGTTCTTATTTCGTGTCTGGTGCCTTCCAGAGTGTGGAATTGCATACTACCCTCCCTCAGAGTACGTCCTGCCCACCCTGGAGAGCAACACAGGAGGAACTGCAGTGGATGGGGTGGACAGGACGGTGGAGAAGTACCTGGAGAAGGAGAACGAGTGGCAGGTGAGGCTCCCCTGCACCACAGGGTTTGGGATTTGTCTCTGTCCTCCATTACAGCACYTGGCACATGATCCCTCATCTCCTTMCCCTCCATGAGATGTGTCTTTGGGGATCCAGGGAGCAGCCAGGCACAGCGGTGTGTGTGTGTGGGTGGCTCATCTCCTGCCTGAGCTGAGGATGGTGTCACGACACTGGCTCCTGGAAGGCACATCCCAAAGAACTGCCTCCATCCTTGAAAGCAACACTGCAGCCAAGGGACAGGGGTGACAGGGGGACATGGAGTGAGCAGGGTGTGATG
>NW_026623989.1:156696-190323 GCF_030028575.1 Malurus melanocephalus | reverse complement strand
ATCTGCTCAGAGCTGGCTGCTTCCTTCAGATGAGGGAGCCCTGTGCCATGTGAACCTAACCTGCTTTTTGGGCTTTCCTCYCCATGTTTGTGTTGGCTGTTTTGGTATCAGTCCATGCCCAGGGACTTCAGCTTCATGACTTGAAAGAGTTTGGTGACTGTTATGAAGAGAGCAGCAGCTTCTGCTTCTGCTTCTGTTTGTGGGTTCCTAGGAGCAAATGTTTCCTTTTTCCCTAGAAAAGCCTCCTGTTATCATTTGGCTTCCCTTCCTCTCTGCAAGGGGGTTACTGTGCCTCACTTTGCCTCTTTGCCAGGATATGTTCTTCAYTGGGAAGGAGATCCCTGTCATTCATCTTCCTTCTTATTCCTCTCAGGAAAAAAAAGCCCAGGAGAAACTGGAATTTGAGCGGCGCCTGAATGTGGGGCAGCGAGAGCAGGCTCTGCTCGYACAGCAGCTCAACAGCCACAAGGATGAGATCCTGCAGACTGTGAGAGAGGTGGGTGTGCTGGGCAGGGCCCATCAGAGCATCCCCTGCCTTCCCCAAACCCACCCCTTTCTCCTGCTTTCCCTCCTGGAAAAAGCTTTCCTGTTATTATTTTATGGGTAGGAGCAGCAGAGGCTGGAGGAGGGTCTGTCGAAGCACCAGCGCTGCTTGGAGGAGGAGAGGCTGAAGCTGCTGCAGCAGCTGAAGGACACAGAGCAGGGCATTGCCAGCAGGATCCAGAAGCTGCTGGAGGACAACCAGAGGTGGAGTCGCAGGGAGTCTTGCCCTGATTTGGTTTTGTCATGTTGTTTTGAGTGGTTCATTTCACCCCTGAGTGTTTTGGACTCGGTCAGGATTGCTGTCTGGAGGAGCTGCCTTAGCTCCTGGACTGCCAAAGACCCATTGAAAGCATGTGGAATTTCCACTTAAAAGAACTTGTTTCACACCTGTGTAGTGATGGAATTTTGTGGTGCTGTGGAAGAAATTCAAAAGCCTCAGGGAAGATGCAAATTTGAAGGATTTTAAGGTGCCACTGCCTGTGTCTGCTGGGTCTCCATGGGGGCTGGTGCTGATGGGAGAAAGCTGCTCTGCTGTGCATGACAGCAAGGTTGTTTTCTCTCAGGCACATGGAACGATTGTGGGGGCTATCCTGTGCAGGGCCAGGAGTGGGATGATCCTTGTGGGTCCMTTCCAAGTCAGGATATTGTTACTCTGTGATTCTACCCTCTGGAGGACCAGGATGTCCTGCTCAGTTTGATGAAAACCTCTTGTTTTAACTTTTTTTTTTAGGCAAAAACGAAGTTCAGACATTCTGAAGTCCTTGGAGAATGAGAGGTGAGACTCCTTGAAAGAAGCTTGTCTGGGAAAAGGGCAAAAACCCTCCCCCCAGAGGGCTGGGAGCTTCCTTTCAGAGTCACCAGTCCAAATCCACCCTAAGTCAGATGAGGTTCATCTCATACCTGCAGCTGACTCTGGTCACTGTTGGAGGCAGGACAGTGGGCTGAGGTGCCTGCTCTCACTCAGTCTGACAGGGTGATTTTACCTCTTTTTCATCTCTGAATGGTCTGCATTAAGGAATTGGGGAACAAAATGCTGTATTTGGGGAACAAAACCGGCAGAGATCCTCATGTGCTGATGAGCAAAGCACCTCTGGAGGTGGTCCAGAAATGTGTCCAGGCTGGGAGGAGTAGGGGGGAAGCAATCTGCCACTCAGCCAGCACTCTGAGTTAACTCTGCCATCAAAAGTGACTGTCTCAGCTCTGCCCTGCCTGGGAGCTGTCCCCTCCCTTCAGCCAAATATGCTGTGGCCCAGTACATTGGGTGAAAATCATCCAGTTGTTTGTCAGACTATTCCCAGCCACAGCAGCTCCTGAGCTGTTAAATGGTGGTGGGGTGTGCTGGGACAAGGGCAGGGTGGTGGGGAGGGAGGCCAGGCTGCTGCCTGTGGTGGCACTGCTCACCTGGGCCAGCTGTGAAGGGCTCATCCAGSAGAAAGGAAAGCTCTGGCACTGTTTGGTGAGAGCATGTGCATTATGTGTCAACATTCTGTCTCTCAGAAAGTTCAGCTTCCCTGTCTGCAGCCACTGTCCCTGTGGTTTGGAGCAAAATTTTTGTTTTCTCCCATAAACCTCAAAGTTCCTCACCAAAAAATCCCTGAGGCTTTGGTGTCTCTGATAAGACTAGCTTTCCTGAGCAGGGTGAACTGCCCAGCCTTGAGGCTCTGAGCTGGGTGGATGGAGGAGAAGGCCTGGTTTGAAGGAGTGGCTGAAATGWTGTTTGTTGGCAGGATCAGGATGGAACAGCTGATGGCGATAACCCAGGAGGAGACAGAGCAGCTGCGCAGGAGGGAGGTGGCCTGTAAGTGCAGCCAGGTCTTTGGAGTGATGAAGTGAAGGGTCTGGAGCACCAGGAGCAGCTGAGGGGGCTCAGCCTGGAGCAAAGGAGGCTCTGGGGGGACCTTCTCACTCTCTACAACTCCCTGACAGGAGGGTRCAGYTGGGGGGAGTYGGGCTCCACTCCTTGGGAATAGGGACTGGACAAGAGGAAACAGCCTCAAGCTGTGCTAGGAAAGGTTTAGGCTGGACATTAGGAATATTTTTTTCATGGAAAGGGTGATCAGGAATGGAAAGGGTGACACAGGAATCACCATCCCTGGAAGTGCTCAAAAAACATGTGGGTGTGACACTTGGGGACACGGCTTTGTGGTGAACATGGTGCTGGTGACAGTTGGTCTTGACTATCTTAAATGTCTTTTCCAACCTTAAGGATTCTGTGAAAGACCTGATTRCTCTGGAGATGCCCTGGGTAGGTGGCAGCCATGGGGGAGCTGCTCTGGCCCACACATTCTGACCTTGGTGCAGGGAGCAGCASTGCCCCTGTGCCACAGCTGCTCCACGGCTTCCACCTGCAGCTCCCTGACTTTTCTCCCGGAGCTACAGGCCAAGCTCCCTGGTGACCCGTCARGTTCATGTCTACGGTGCTGGGGAGCCACTTCTGCTCAAGCTGACCATGACCAGATCTGTTGGGGTGCAAGGGAAACAGGAGATGCTGTCCCCCCAAGATTGGCAGAGCTACAGCACAGCTGCTCCATTCTCTGTGTCCAGGGACAGGAGCCAAGGAGCAGCTGGAGCTGGGCCAGGGCAGGSTCAGGYTGGAGAKCAGGGAAAGGTTCTTCTGTCCCCAGAGGGTGCTGGCACTGCCCAGGCTCCCCAGGGAATGGTCCCGGCCCCGAGGCTGCCAGAGCTCCAGGAGCGTTTGGACAGCGCTGCCAGGGATGGACAGGGTGGGGCTGTTGGGGGGTCTGKGCAGGGACAGGAGTGGGATTCGATGATCCTGGTGGGAACCTTCCAACCTCCCAGAATACTCTGTGATGCTGTGATCTGAGGGTTGGCAGGCAGTGAGTGGGCTCCTCTGAGCACTGAAGCACAGGCAGAGTGGGGTTTCCTCAGCTCTTTTCTCAATAAACAGCCCCAGCTCTTGCAGGTGGATGGGTGTRCTCTGAAATCCATGACATGGGAGAGCAAGAGCAGGCTGTGATGAGAGGAGAGTCAGTGCTGGTTGCAGTGGCTGCAGAGCAGCTGTGGGTGAATCCTGCTCTGCACAACCAGGCCAGGCAGGGACTGACAGCCCCTGTGTCCCCTGTGTCCCCTGTGTCCCCAGCTGCCATGCAGCAGATGCTGGCTGAGACCTACAAGAACAAGCTCCTCCAGATGAGCTCCGAGTCCCGTCGGCAGGACCTCGTCAGCCAGGCCTGCTCCAGGTACCAGGGGTGGCTGGGGCTGGTGGTCAGTCCCTCTCTTTCCAGCAGTGTGATTCCTGTGTGTACACCAGGGTCTCCTGGAGCTGCTGCAATGTGGCAGCACAGCTGTGACACCACAGGACAGTGCAAATTAAACTGTCAAGGTCCCTTAAATGAACCTTCCAACAACAACAAAATGCACATTAATCACGTTTTGTGGGAACTGTCACTTCTGTTTATTCTGCCTTGTACACTCTGCTGAACATGGGTGATGGGATTAGACCAGTTGTGTTCCTGTTTTGTGAGGCACTTCAGTGACAAACTGTAGCCCAGAGCTCCTCCCTCACCTCCCAGGCTGCCTCAAAGATGCTGTGTGTGCACCAGTAATACCTGAGTGTTGCTGTGTGTACCCAGAGCATCCTGGCTTGCTGTTTACMACAAGGTGAGAAGTTTTAATCTAGAAACATCTGGCACTGAGCAAAAGCAGCCTGGTGAGCCTGGTGCAGGTTTTGTTTGGATGCAGAGAAGAAAGTGTTGCCTTTGTGGCCTTCAGCTGTGCAATGCTGTGGCTCTTATCCCTGCTCCATAAGAAATTTCTCCTCCTGTATTCCCCATTCCTGCTTTTCCTCTTGTTTGCCTCAAGAGTCCCAGATCTGGCATTAACTCCATGGCACATCTATCTCCTTGCAGCCTGGCTGAGATGGATCAGAAGTTCCAGCAAATCCTTGCTTGGCAGCAGCTGGGTCAGAACAAAGCTGTCAGTCAGATCTTGGAGCAGGTAGGCAAAGCAGCAAACTGCTCTTGGGAATTTGAGGGAAAGCAGCAGCCTGTGAAAGCAGGATCCAGAATGGGTCACAGGAGCAGTGGCTGGGCTGCATGCAAAAATTATTTTATTTAGTCCTATATGATAAACTTCGAGAATATCTGCTATTCTAACAAACTAGGGTGGTTGAAACAAAATTAGTTTTTATCTTGACAGCAAATTTTTGGAAAAGACAGAAGCACAGGTCATGGGAAGCAAAATTGACATGATGGTTAAGAGAGGATTTTGAGACAGAAGTCCTGTCTTTTGGTAGATTTCCTGGGTGATTTGGGACAAATATTTTCAAAACTCGTTTTCAGAGGTGCTGGGCAGCTGTGCCCTGTTGTACAGTTTGGGTGCTCAGTGCTGCTGGAAAGGAGAGGTGGAGCCACACAGAGCATTCCAAATGTGTGTTTGAAAACATTCATATTTCTCTGTGTGGGTTTTACCTGCTGGGCTCTCACCTGAGGTCTCAGGGTGTTGTTGATCAGAGCAAGCACCACTCAGGGGCTCGTTCCTGAGTCCCTGCAAGGCTGCACTTCCTGAGCCCATCAGCARCTGCAGCAGCCACCTCACTAAGCAGGGTTTTGCCTGTCCCTCAGATTGAGATGCAGAAAGCTGCCTTTGAAGCTCTCCAGGTGAAGAAGGACCTTATGCACAGGCAGATCAGGAACCAGGTGAGTCAGCAACAGAGGAAAGAGCAGCCAGCTTGTCAGCCCGTCCTGCTGTTTGATGAGACCCTGTAATGCAGAACAAAGTGCTGTGAGCCCAGAGCGGGCTCTGAGGGCATGGACAGCTCTCAACAGAGAGTTGGACAGTGTTGGTTACTCTCCAGTCTCCCAGCTCTGAGGCAGGGAGTGTCAGAGCAGATTTTGGATTCCTGGAGGTGGTGGTGGCATTGCCACTGCTCCAGTTCCACTCAGCTCAGCACTGGGGGGTGAAGCACTGGAGGATGGACCTGCACTGGCTCCAGGGGTGCAGCTGCAACTCCCCTTTCCTGCAGGCTGGGTACTTGGCAGGCTGCTGCTTCCACGAGTCCACTGCATCTCCATCCAGCACAGCAGAGCTGTGTCCTGAGCCATCAGTTCACCTTTCCCATTCTCAGCCTGCCTTGCTGAGCTCCATTCTGCAGGAGGTGCAATGATGTAGTCAGGGGGAAAAGCAAGGGCTGGTGGAGAAAGTTCAGTGGATGATGCAGGAAGGTGGGACAGTGGCAGTGGATGATGCAGGAGGGTGGGTTGCTGGTTTCTAATGCACTGTTCCACAGTGCATTAGATTTTTTTTAGAATTTTCCCTCTCCTTATGTGACACAGCAGCAAAGCCTTAKGTCAGGTTTTGCTGGACGAACTAAAGGGTTTGGATAGGTTGAGTTCCCCAGTGAYCAGTGTGTGCTGGCAGCCTGTGAACCGTCTGACAGCTCTCCATCACTGCCTGAGTTCATCCATGAGAGCCCTGCCTTTTGCTCCCATCTGCTCTCTGAACAAAGGGAATTTGTTCCTTGAGGCCAAGGCTGAACCGTTCACCCTTGGGACCCATCCCAGCCCCTGCTGCAGGGGCAGAGCTCCAGGGTGAGCAGGAGCAGCGGGACCTGGGGACAGTTTGTGGCCTGGCAGAGGGGTGAGCTGGGCTCTCATCTTGGCTTCGCTGTGGGACCTTGGGCAACTCATTCCACCTCTCTGTGTCTCAGTTGCCCCACCTGCAAAAACAGGTACTGCTCTGGGATTGCTGGAGCACCTGGAAATGTCTCAGGAATCTGAGGTTTGAGCTGTTGGGCTGAGACAGCCTTGACTCTGCTTTCCAGAGTGGCTGCAAAAGGTTTGGGTGCACAGACTGATTGCAGTGAGGTTCTGGATTTGAAAAGAAGGTGTTCAGAGCAGAGAGACAGTTGAGGGGGGCACAGCTGCTCAGGCAAAGGAAAAGGGTCCCTGAGCACACCCAACACCAAAGGGTACGAGCAGCTCCCCCAAACCTCTGGGTGCTCAGCAGTGCTGTCCCTGCCAGGGCAGCAGTCAGACCTCATTTGAGAAGAGCACAAATTAAAGTCATTTCAAATGTCAGTAAARAATGTTTCATCTTCTGTTTAGATTAAATTAATAGAAACAGAGTTATTGCAGCTGACACAGCTGGAGTTAAAGAGGCAAGAACTGGACACAGAGACGCTGCAGGTACGTGGGGCTCTGGGGCYGGTCCCCACCCTCTCTGCTCTGGGGTTGCTCCACTGGCTTCCTTTGCTCCTGGCAGTTTCCAGAAGGTTTTATCCATAGGCAGAAAGTCCTTTTGCCCAGGGCACTCCCCTCTATGTCCTGGGAATGTGGGAACATCGCTGCTGCTCCTAAACATCCCCAGGTGTTCTCAGGGGAGAGACACAAGACCCTGGATAGGGATGGCAGTTCCAGATGTGCTGGGTGGGGAAGGGTTTTGCAATCCAGTTGTTGGCTGTCCCCAAACCACCTGCCTGCTGTGCATTGCATGTCCTCTCACATTGTGTTATGGTTTGGTTTGGGCTCCATCAGCACTCACACATTGAGGGATACCAGGTTTAGCTGAAGCAGCTTGGCTTTCAATTTTTGTTATCATGCTTCTGCATCCGTTGTTTTCTTCTGTTGCCATGTGCCAGTTCGGGTAACCTGCTTAGTCAGCCCAAAATTGGTGACAAACATCCAGAGTGGTCACAGAGCAACGGTAAATGCTGGCTTGAGGCAGAAAAGCTCCTATCCTGGCTCCTTTGGGTGTAGGATTTGGGTTGTGTTACCTGAGCTCACAGAGCTCCTCTGTATCCCACGGCAGTGTTGGAGGGCACGGGGTGGGGACCAGGTGTGACCCTGGAGAGCACAGGAACTGCAGGGCAGTGCAGGAAACAGGGCTCTGCCCAGGACCCCCCTGCAGCTCTGGCACCAGGAGCCAAGGAATGAGGCATGGACACCTGGATCCCTCTGCATCTCCCACCCTCTGCAGGCCAAAGGGTCCCTGCTGGGGCTGCAGCAGCTCCATCTGCCATCAGTTTTCCCTCTCCCCTCTGTGGAGGTCCTGACCCTTCCTGCCTCATCAGGACAGCACATCTCTGCACTCCTGGTGGAGGGTTTGGCCTGGGACAGGTGGCTGTTCCTCTGTTAAACGGGCCTTGTCCCTGTGCAGGGTCCAGGTGCTGATCCCAGGCTGGACAGGGCTTGGAGAACCCTGGGACAGTGGAAGGTGTCCCTGCCCCTGGCACGGGTGGCACTGGATAGGTTTGAAGTCCCTTCCAACCAAATCAGTCTGGGATCCTGTGACCAATGAAGGTTTCCTCAAACTTCAGTGTGACAGAATACTTGTCCCTCTGTCCWTGGACATCTGAAGTCCTTGTGGCTGATGACCAGTGGCCTCTGCCCAGGTATGGGTGAGCTGGGACTCAGCCAGGCAGAGGTGCCATGTGCTGGGTCATTCCTGAGCCAGTTAACTCTTCATTGCTGGGGAGTGGCTGCAGGGAACACCTGGCCTTGCCCTGTGGTGCTTGGGGTGAGACCCCAGCAAAAGGAATCTTCCCAAAGGCACCTTACCTGTGCTGTTTGCCTGCAGGCCTAGAGATCTATTTTCAAGTGCTTTTTCACAGTTGGATGGGGTTTGGAGCACCCTGGGATTGTGGAAGATGTCCCTACCCATGGCAGGGGGTGGGATGGGATGAGCTTTAAGGTCTCTTCCAACCCAAACCCAAAATTCCATGATTTGAGATATACCATGAATCCTTTACTTTTGGCTGAACTTCTCATGGAGCGAGGGTGGGCTGGGGCTGCCTGGGGTGGCAGTGCAGCACTGAAAGGAGTGGGTCCAGCTTGGTGCTGCCCTGCCAGCTGCCAGGACAGGATCTGAGCTGTGGGGCACAGGGATTGCACACCCACAGGGATGGCTGGGGCCTGGCAGTGCTCTGCTGGGAAGGGGCAGGGTGGCAGCAGCRTGGGGATGTGGCTGCCATGGCTCTCCCGTTGCAGGAGGCGGTCACGGAGCAGCGCCGGGCACTTGGCTGCCTCCTGCAGCAGCTGCTCAAGGAGAAGAAGCAAAGGGAGGAAGAGCTGCAGCAAATCCTGGTAATGGAGCCCCTGCTGAGGTGCTGTGGATGAGGGAGTGTTTGGGTCAGCTGCAGGGAGAGTCTGTGGTTCAGTGTGGGAGTGAAGGGGAGCAGAGCAGGGCTGTGTCCAGATGCAGAGGCCAATTTGATTCCAGAAAGTTCCAATGTACCAGAGGGCACAGCAGCACTCCCTGGTGCAGCCCAAGGCACCATCACCAGTGTCCCCTGCTGGAGAGGGAGCTTTCAGCAGGACCAGCTCAAGGGATGGGAGTTGTGGTCTTGCAGTTGTGGAGATCTCCAGGCTTTGCAGAGCTTCAGGAGGCCAGGCCATGGCACCAGGGGCAAAGCGAGCGAGGGATGCACAGCAGGGATGCTGATCACACAGAAATGCCTGTGTGACCCACTCCCAGTGCTCTGGGTGGGCCCTGCTCAGCCCAGGCTGGGGGCTCCCTCGGGCTCTCGCATGAATGGGTTTGTTTTTCAGCTGGAGATGGAGGCAAAGAGCGAAACCAAACAGGAGAACTACTGGCTGATCCAGTACCAGCGCCTGCTGAACCAGAAGCCCCTCTCCCTGAAGCTCCAGGTGCTGCTGCCTTTCCTGCTCCTGCTCCTGCTCTGCTCTCTTCTGGGGGAGCAGGGCACAGATCCCTCACACACACCCAGTGCTGTTCATGACGCTCTGAGCTCCCTCACTCCTGCCCCGGGGAGGGGATGGGCCTGCCCAGGTCCATGTGGAGSCAACACCTGATGTTTTTGGGATGCAGAACAGCTGGGGCAGGGCAGGGCCGGGCAGGGATGAGCACTCCCAGCCCTGCTGCAGCCTGGCCTCAGGCACAGTCTGGGAGCTCACCTGATGTTTTGCAGGAGAAGGGTTTGGAGCAGCAGCTGGTGACCATCCTGATGGAGCTCTCTGCTGACCACTACGTGCCAGTGTTTGCTCACCATCGAATATCCTTGGAAATGCTCGGCTCCATGACTGCCAGCGACCTGGAAAAGGTACAGGCAGAGACAGCAGAGCCATAGTGTGGGACAACACCGGCAGGGACTGCCCCATCTCTGCTTGGAATCCGGCTGTGCCTGATTCTGGTGGCTCTGGCAGGGCAGAGGTCTGGCTGGTGCTCTGCTGTGTCACCTCCCTCTGTGCTGGTGCACTGCTGTGTCACCTCCCTCTGTGCTGGTGCACTGCTGTGTCACCTCTGCACGAGGACAGGTGTCTGTGCTGCTCTGCCTGTCCTGGTGAGCTGTGGCTCTCCCAGGGCTTTGCAGGGCGAGCTGCAGCCTGGCTCTCTCTTCCAGCATCCCCCAGATGCTCTTTGTGGTAGAAATGGCACCGGGAGTTTCTGGTGCCTGGCAGAGGGGCTTGGCATGGCACTGTCACTGCTTGGGGACATCAGCCTCCTGTCCCCTGTGGGGCCAACAGCCTCCTCTTTGCCCCACAGCTCGGTGTGACAGAGGCTGGGCTGCAGCGTGCCATCCTCAGGAGGGCTCAGGAGATCCTGGCTGTGGCCACGACGACCCCAGGTACGCCCCGTCCTTTCCTGCCACACTTTACACTCACAGCAGGTAGCTGAGCCTGGAGCAGGGAGATGCCTGGGCCAGCCCCTTCCCGTGGGTGTGTGAGGAGGGGCGGCAGGGAGGGCAGGGGAGCCGCGGTGCCGATGGCAGTGCTCCGGGGGCTCAGCTCAGCCCTGGCTGTGGTTGCAGAGCTGCCGAGGGCAGAAGACACCGCGGTCCCTGCGGCCCCAGAGCCCAGCGCTCCCTTGGAGGAGCCCCCGAGCCCCGCGGGCCCCACGGCCCCGCCGCTGCAGTGGGACCAGAGCAAGTGGGAGTGCGTGGTGTGCATGGAGCAGGAGGTGAGAGCCGGCACTGGGGGCCGGAGCAGGGCGGGGAGGGAGGCGGCGTCCGGCACATCCCCGCCTCCGTGTGCCCAGCCTGGCCCTGGGCAATGCGGGCACGGCCGGACATGGGCGTCACAGCGAGGGAGGGCAGGGCAGGACAGGGACGGGGACAGGGACGAGCGGGGCTTCGTGCGGGCTTGGGCGCTCGCGGGGCTCCTCAGTTCAGCCCTCCCGTGTCCTTCCCCGTGTCCATCGGGCCCTTCCCCGTGTCCGTCGTGCCCTTCCCCGTGTCCGTCGTGCCCTTCCCCGTGTCCATCGGGCCCTTCCCCGTGTCCACCGGTCCTTCCCTGTGTCCCCCGCGGTTCCGCTCGGCCCAGCTGCGGCCCCGCACGCCCAGGCTGTGCCCGGGGATGGAGCTCGGGGTGCGGGGTGGGCTCGGGGCGGGTGCGGGGTCCGCCCCCCACTCCGGCACTCCGCGGGCGATGCGCRGCTCCCCCCGTGCCGGGCGCGGTGCTCGGGGACAGCAGCAGCACTGTCCGTGCCCTCTCTGTGTCTCTCTCGCAGACCCAGATGATTTTCCTGCCCTGTGGTCACGTCTGCTGCTGCCAGCGCTGCTGCGAGCGGCTGCACTCGTGTCCCCTGTGCCGCCAGGACATCGCTCAGCGCATCCGCATCTTCCACAGCGCATAGACCGGCTCGAGAGGCACCGGCCCCGTTCCCGGGGTGTTTCCCGGTGCTGCTCATGCCCCAGTTCTCAGCSCCTCACCGGCATGACCGGCACTGCCCTCCCCGTGGGGTGACCCGGGGGTCTCAGCATCCTCCCCACCCCCCGATGGCTTTCAGCCTCCTCCTTCCGATGAATCCCCTCCTCCTGCTCCTGCCTGCCCGCCCGGCATCCCTGGGTGCGCCTGTGGCTCCTCCTCTCTGGCAGAGGTGTTTGCCTTCAGAAMGGTCCTGGCTCGGCAGGGACGCGGGGAGCGCTTCCAGCAGTGCTGCCGGGGGTGGGCGGGGGAATTGTCTGTGGGAGGATTCAGCCAGGACGTGCTGTTCTTCCTGTGCCTTGCACCTCTGTCATGCCAAAGGTCCGGGGCTTTGCTCTGGACACCCACAGGAGCGTGTCTGGGGCTGCASTGGGTGCCAGGGCAGACCCAGGAGCTCCCCAGCCCCTCATTCCTGCTCCCGTGGGAGGGGAGAGTGCAACGGCCCCAGGAGTGCAGGGAGCTGCTCTCACCAGAGGGGCCCAGTGGGGTCCCCTGTCCAAAAAATCAGGTTGGGAGTAGGAAGTGTTGCCCTGGCCAGCAGTGATGCAGGGCTGGGGCTGTGCCCAGCTCAGATCCACGGTGCCTCCGTGCACTGGGGTGTGGGGACCCCTCCGTTGTCATTAATCAGTAGCAATTCCTGCCTGTCCCTTGGCTCTTCACCTTCAAATATAGAAATGCCATGAGCTCACCACAAGCCTTCCCCAGGAGCRGCCATTAAACTGCAGCTGGTTTCTGCTGGCGGTGTTTGCTGTGTCTTTCCTTCTGCAGGGGGGGATGGCTGAAAGCCRGGGGCTGTGGAGCAATGACAGGGCCACCACATGCCCGGCTGTCCCAGTGTCACCTCCTTGTCCTCCTCCTCTCCTYGTCAGACAGAAGAATTTGAAGATCTTGGCCTTCTGCCAAGGTGTTGCTCACTTCAGAGCTGCCCCGGGATGTCCAGACAGGGGGAGACCTTGGATCCCGCGCTCGGGTTGGCTCACATGAGCTGCCCTGTGCAGAACATCGCTGTGGGACACGTGTGTAACCTCGTGGAGGTGCCCAGTGCCCAGTGCCATGTGCCACCAGTGTCCTGGGGACGTGCCGCAGCAGCACGGCGGCTCCTTGGGAACATCCTGGGGGCGTTTCCAGCCTCTTTTCACGTTTTGCTGCTGCTGCACATGAGAGCGGGCACGTCCTGTCCAGGGGAAGGGGCAGGGGCCGCACCGGGAGCAGCTCGTGCTTGGGGTGCAGGAGGTGCCCGAGCGAGGGAAGGCTTCTGGAGAGGGTCACAGACCATTCCCTGCTGCCCCTCGCCTCGGCATTCCCCGTGATCGGGGAGCAGGAGGGAGTCAGACACCCCGGCCGGGGGGATGAGGCAGGCGAGGAACAGGGAGAGTGGCTCCAGTTCTGCAGGGAGCCCCCCTGCGCCCCTTCCCCGGGGGAGTCGGGGACCACACGGGTCTGGCCGGAGAGGGAGGAGAGTCCCGAGGGCTGCCCCGACACCTGGTCAGCAGCAGCGATGCTGCAACATCCCCTCCATGCCACTGTCACCCCTCCATGCCACTGTCATCCCCTCCATGCCCACTGTCACCCCCTCCATGCCACTGTCATCCCCTCCATGCCACTATCACCCCCTCCATGCCACTGTCACCCCCTCCGTGCCACTGTCACCCCCTCCATCCCCTCCGGTGACCGCCGGGCCGTGCTGGGGGTGGTAATGAGTGACCGGAGGCCCGGGCAAGGTCCGCGATGGGACAATGCCCGTACAGAGGTGCCAGCGTCAGCTCTCCCTGCTCCGCCGGGCTGCCCTTYATGGCCAGGGCCAGCACGGCCCTACGAGGGACAGCCCCGCTCAGCCGCGGGGCAGACAAAACAGCATCACCCACGAGTCCGGGCACAGCCAGCTTGTCCCCACCGTGCAGTGTCCCGTGTCACCCCGGGCTGTGCTCGGCTGCTTCAGAAATTGCGTAGAAAAAAAAATTTAAAAAGCATCCTCACCCTTCGGCCGCATCCGGCCAGCAATGTCGGGCAGTCGCGGGGCTGCAGCCGCTCTGTGCTCAGTGCAAACATCCCCTGTCCATCCCTGGAACCCTCAGGTGGCCGTGCCCGTCGCTGGGCAGGGTCACCTCTTGCACCAGGTGACAAACAGACCCCAGGGCTGGTGACAAAAGGGTGCACGACGGGGCTGCTGTACGCACTGCTGACCTGATCCTAATTCATAAAAGTGAATTAACATTGATATCAACTGTGCTGGGGAAGTATTGAGRATACAATGGATTAGGAAAGGGAAAAGGGAAACAACAGCAGGTGTTTTTGGGGCAGCAGCTCTGCGATGGAGGAGGAGCGTTCCCTGTGCCGCTCCAGTGCCCGCCGGGCACCCTGGGGCCAGGCTGAAGTTCATGGGGGGGCGGCTGCCCGGGCCCCTCTCCCCTCCCCGGGCTCGGCCATCGCTGCCCCCGCCTTCAAAAGCGGCCGGGCCGGGCGGTGCCCGCGGAGCGCGATGGCAGCGGGGCCCGAGCCCGGCCGGGAGTGCGGGATCTGCTACGAGCCGTACTGGGGCTCGGGGGGCTCGGGGGGCTCGGGGGGCTCGGGGAGCGGCCCGCAGCAGCTGCCCTGCCGCCACTCGCTGTGCCAGCGCTGCCTCCGCAGGCTCGTCTGTCGCGCCGCCACCGTGGCCTTCGTCAGCTGTCCCTTCTGCAGGATGGTGACGCTGCTGCCCGAGCTGCCCCCGGAGCTTCCCGGAGCCACAGCGGGCTCGGGGATCCCGCAGCAGGAGAGCGGCGGCGGTGTCCCCCCCGAACCCGGCTCGCCGCGCTCCGCGGCCGCGGTGTGCTCGTCCCACGTCCCCGTGTTCTCCGTGAGCAGCTCCGTGTCCCCCTGCGGGCTCCGCCGCGGCTCCGARGCTCCTCACGCCTTCGTGCTGGGGCTGCTGGGCCGGGGGCTGCTGCTGGACACGCAGCCCCCGCTGGCCTCCATGGAGAACCTGCGCCTCGGCTTCGCCGCCGGCATCCTCGTGCTCATCGTCTCCACCTTCTTCCTGCTCGTCTTCCTCAAGTAGGTGCGGATRGCGGAGGGGGCTCCCATCCCGTCCCGCCCCAGTGGATGGACCCGGCCGTGGGTCTGGGACTTCTCCGGCCACGGACCCCTCGGTGGGCCACGGCCACGGCCAGGTCTCAGCGCCTGCCTGGATAGAGCCCTGGGGCCCGCAGGACGCTCGGCTGCCCCGAACGCGAGTCCTCGGGCAGCAGACTCTGTAAAAATTAACTTATTGAGCGCCTTCCTCGCCCGGGGCTGGCAGCGCTCACGCTCCGTGCCGAACASCCCCGGGCCCCGCGGCACAKCTCGGCTCGGCGGGAGGGCAGCCYGGGGCCTCCGCTCCCCGGCGGTGCCGAACAGCAGAGACCGGGACAGGGACATCCCGGGCACCGCAACATCCCCGGGCACCGCAACATCCCCGGGCACCGCACAGCCGGGACTGCAACATCCCCGGGCACCGCAACATCCCCGGGCACCGCACAGCCGGGACTGCAACATCCCCGGGCACCGCAACATCCCCGGGCACCGCACAGCCGGGACTGCAACATCCTGGGCACCGCAACATCCCCGGCTACACAACTTTCCAGGCACCGCAACATCCTGGGCACCGCACAACCGGGACCGGGACATCCCGAGCACCGGAACATTCCGGGCTCCGCAACATCTCGGGCACCGGAACATCCCCGGACACCGCAACATCCCCGGGCACCGGAACATCCCCGGCAGTGCCCCGGTCCGGCACCGCAAGGACGCGGTGAGAGGGGATGGAAAGGGTCCCGCAGTGAAGTTGCTCCAAGGGAACTCAAAGCCCTCGGTCGGGAGGAGAGAGCCCGGCACGGTGGCGGTACAGGGCTGAGTCAGCCGGGGTGGGCTCAGCCCCGCAGRGACATGAGATATTAAAGCCAGACCTGGGCCCAGCACCGTGTCCGGGTGTTTTTCTGTGAATCCRTGAGCCTCGCCAGGAGGGCAGGGGCTGAGCACCAGGGTCACCAGTGAACAAGGTGGTTCTCTCCTTCCCAGCCTCCAGCAATTCCCCCATGGGCACATCCTCAGCCATGTCCTCCATGGTTCACCCCCCTCCGGCCCAAAATCAGCTCCCGGGATCAGGATTTGCCCCTTCACAGCCCCTGGGACAGCATTGTCCTCTCTGGGCCCCGGCACGTCCCTCCCTCCCAGAGCTCCCACACGTTCACCTCCTGCAGCCCAGGCAGGTGCACACACAGGCACAGAGGACAAACAGGGCTTATTTAGATCCTGAGACTGAGCCACAACAAACCTGGGAGCTCCAGGCTGAGGCAGAGGGAAATGCGAGGGTGGGGAAGGGGCTGTGGTACCTGAAGAGRGAGGGACAGGTTTCAATCTCAGCTCTTGCACCCCAATCAATCCCTGCTCTGGGCTCCCCAGGCACGGTGGAGCTGAACCTTCCTGCACCTCCAGAGAGGCTCAGGGGGGACTGGGCTGTGCAAAGCTCTGGAGAGGCCCAAGGTCCCCTCCCCCAAAATCTGAGGGGAACCAGACAAGTGTCCCCTGTGACCATCAGGGCTYTTTGTGCTTCAGCTTCTCACACCAACACAGTCCAGTGTGAGAGCCCCACAGCCCAAAGGGAGCTTCTCTTTCCCCAGAGAAGGGTTCAGCAGCAAGAACAGAAAACACAAAACACTTCCTGGATCAAATTATTCTGATTTAAGTCAGAACTAAGTCAGTTTTCAGGTGACAGATGAAGGCAGACTAAAGTAAAGCCACTGCGAACAAAAAATAAGGTTTAATTGCACTTTATTTTCCAAGAAGTGAAATGCAAATCCCTCAGGCTGTCTATCTGTAATGGGGAACAAGAAGTGGAACTTGTTAGTACGAGCAGTAATCTCCCCTGGGACACTGCAGGGATGGCTCCAGAGGCCACAACAGGGCCCTGACACTCAGAGCCACACAAGGATACCCAGAAAATCCAACCTCAAACACCCCCATGGTCAACACTGAGCACCTGCCAGGAAGGCCCAGCTCAGGTCAGTCTGCAGGCAGCAGGGTGGCTCACAGGCTTTGGTCTCTGCCCCATTTCAGCTACATTTGGCAAGCTGTGGCACTGAGGGTGTGGCACAGGGACAGGGACCTGCCACACATCCCAGCAGGAACAGACCCTGCTCTTCTGGGTGTTTTCTCCCAAGACATCACCTGTAGGGGGACACAGATCTAATTCCAGTCACAGAGGGGAGAGGCAGCTGCAGGAACTAAACTGCAGAATTAGTAGATTTAGTTTGAGTCCTTCATTTGATGAAGTGGAAGGTTTATTCTGGGGTGAAGGGCTGCTGGGGTGAAGGTGTCTTAGCGCCCATGAGTGGAGAATAAAAGTGCTGTGAGAGTCCCAGGCTCTGCCCTCACTCCTTTCCCCTCTCGGTCCCCTCAGWGTGCAGGGTGACACCCCAAACTGCCCAGTCCAGCCCAGCCCGGGCCTGTGTCCCATCCCCCTGGGCAGTTTAACTGGTGCTGGGATGGTCACAAAGTCACAGCAGCAGAGCCAAAGGCACAGGACAGRGGCTGGGCTGTGGGGAGGCACCTACCAAACATGCAGCACCTCCTGGAGCTGAAACCCAGCACAGCAAAACCTATCAGAGCTCTGGGCACGGGAGGGGAGCTGCTGGGAGACTCTGTGCAGCACAGGGCAGGGATTGGGCTCCTGGAACCCGGAGCTGCTACAGCCCTGCCCAGGCCCTGCTGTAACAGAGCTCAAGGTCCGGCAGCACTGAGGGCTCCAGCAGCACTGCRGGGTCCRGCAGCACYGMRRGGTSCAGCAGCACTGMRGGSTCCAGCAGCMCTCGGTGCCCAYCTGAACCACCTCAGCCCCCGGGGCTCCCCGAGCTGCTGGTGCAGAGCTGGTGGCCCACAGGAAACACTTGTCTGGGATTCCTGGGGGAATCTCCAGTGGCACATGGCTCAGACACAGTGGGGAGAAGGTGCAGTGGCCCCAGGAGCCACCCTGGGGACTAAGAGAAATATCCCAAGGAATTCTTCACTAGGGAAGGAGATTTTAGTCTGATTTTTTAACAGGCTATTGCCTCTACAGGGTCGTGCCAGACTTGCTCTGCTGAAGCACTTCACTGAGTTTCTATCTGCATAAAGTTTGAGGTTAATGAATGCAGGGCTCAGGGGAGGGGGCCAGTGCTGGGAGRTGCTGTGGGATTGGGTGGCTCCTGCACTCAGCCCCACCCCAGCACATTTGGCAGCTCAGAGCGAGGGGCTGAGCACCGGTGAGTGCAAACAGAGCCCCCGTGCTGCATTGGGGTGCTCCCTGCTCATTGCCAGTGTCCCACGGATGCAGCTTGCCAAGGRCTCAGGGCACAGGAAGAGACCATGCCCACAGGAGAGGGCCCAGCAGCCACATCTTCATCCCAGCCAGTCCAGGTCATCGTCATCGTCGTCACCGAAGAGTGGTGCGGGAGGGGGACGGCCCTTCATGCTCTGCAGGGCACAGCAGAGGGAAACTGGTCAGCCCCAGCAGCCTCCTGGMATTTCATAATCACTGCACCAAACTGCTCTGAAATCTCTGCCCGYGGTAAGGAGCTGGGAACAAGCAGCCTCATTACCCCAGTTTTTATTTCTCATATGACGTCTTAGGGTTTAGATTGGGTTTTGATTAGATAGCAGGAAAAATTCTTGATGGAAAGGAATGTAAAGCACTCCACTAGCTGCCCAGGGCAGCGTGGGGTCACCATCCCTGGAAGTGATCAAAMAGTGGGTGCATGTGGCACTTGAGCCCTGGCTCAGTGATGTGTGGTGCTGCATGGATGGCTGGACTTGAGGACCTTAAAGGTCTTTTTTCCAACCTTGAGGATTCTGTGGTTCTGTGATTCCAGAAGCTGCTTAGAGACTAAAAAGAATTGGAGAGGGGCCAGACACCAAAACCCTTCAATTAACCTGGCAAGCCCCACGGATTTCATGAAAGGAGTGTGTCACCACTCCCTTGGCCAAGCCAGCCCCTCCCAGCTCAGTCACCAGCCCCAGASACTCCTGATGCACCCAGGGAATGGATGGGGAGCCCTGAGCTCTGCCAGACCCCACTGCCACCCAGAGGATTCTGCAGACAAGCTCCAGCCCGTGCCTCAACCAGAGCAAAGCCCCAAATACCCACACACATACCACTTCCTCCTCATCCTCCTCTTCCGAGGCAGCTTGAGGCTTCAGTGGTTTAGGAGATGGTGTTTCAAAGAAGTTGTCATCCTCAAAGAGGCTGCAAAGGAGATAAAGAATGAACAGCTCGCTCAGAGGGTGGGATTTGCTTTTACAGATTCTGTCACAGGGAGATGGAAAAGCTTYGTCACTGAGGGAAACCTTTAAGGCAGGTCCTGTTCACAAGGGCAGGGCAGCCCTGGGACCTGGCAGGCACCAGGATCAGACTGCACAGAACTGCACAATCCCCTGGGAATGCTATCCACTGCCTCCACCAGCCAGGAGGCTGCTCTGGGGCTGTGCCCAGTGTGATGTGCCCCAGGCAGCCTGATCTGTGCCAGGTCCTGGCTGGTGCCACCCAATGCCAGCACTCTGAGGGAGTTGCAGCCCCCAGCCTGTGCTGTCCTGCAGCAGGGACACACCTGAGCAGTCCCTGGGTCTGCTGCCCCAGCCCAGCTGCCCGTGGCACCCAGCAGCACAGCTCACCTGCAATCTCTGTGCCTGGGGCTGGAGCCCGGTGTCTGCAGCACTGGAGTCTTTCCCAGGAGAGCTGAGCCTGGCTCTGCTGTGCTGGACTCTGAGGCAGCTCCATCCCATGGGTCTGTGACACTCCCTTCCTCCCCATTTAAGGGAGGAGGCTCCAAACCTTCCCCAGCCTCCTCTGCCTTCTGCTCCCCAGCTGGGTGTGCTGGAGGTGCTGCCACATCCCCTGCTCCTGGCTTGGTCTCTGGAACAGGAGCTTCTGCAGCTTCTGCCTGCACAGACACTGCAGAGGGAGCAKGCTCTGGGTCAGCTGTGCTGATGGGAACACTCTCCAGCCCAGAAACAGGCTGGTCTGCAAGGACAGGCCCTTTCTCAGGATCCAGGCTGGATTCAGCTGCGGCAGGGAGATGCTCCTCCTGGACCTTCTCTTCTTCTGTCACCTCACTGCTCTGTGTCCCCTGCTCCTCCTCAGGAGGTGTGGGCCTGGCAGAGTGAGGAGCAGTCTGCCCTTCCTGCTCAGCCTCCAGGGAGCCTCTGGCTGYTCCCCCAGGATCAGCTGGGGATGCAGTGCCCAGGGTTGGGCTGTGCTGCAGGGGCTCTCCGTGCTCTATCTTTGCTCCAGGTGATCTCTCCTGTCTCCCTGCTGCTGTGCCACATTCTCCATTTTCCCTGCCATGACCTGGTTCCTCCTGCTGCCTGTTGAGCAGCTGCAGTGTCACAGTCTGAAAAAGAGAGCAGAGAACACAAATACAAACCAGCACAGATCCCTGTGTCATCTCCTGCTGCCAGGCTGCTTTGCCACCCACAACAAATTCCCCTTCAGTTCTTTCAGTCTCACACATTGGTGGGTTTAGCCCAAGGTTCTCTCTCTCTCTCTCTCTCTCTCTCTCTCTCCTCTCACACCATCCCCTGGTGTCTGGTACCACTGTCATACCTTGATGGTGTTCATGACAAGCCCCAGGACTGTCCTGCCGCTGTACATCTCATCCAGTTCAAACTCACCCCGAAGGGACTGAAATACACCATTCATTATCTTCTTGACCTGCAAAAGAGCAAGGCAGGAAACAGAGGTGCAATTCATTAGCATGTGAAGCACTGCACTCAGCATCAAGCACTTCTCCAGGGAAAGGAACAATAAATCCAAACACACACAGGTGGTTTTTCAAAGAATCCACTTTTKAAACCTAAAATCCTCATATCAGGCCACTTTAATTCAGAACCACTCTATATGTACCAAATTCCCTCCCAAACTGAGGCACACTGCACAAAACCAAGGCAGACTGGCATTTACTACTTATTTCAGGTTTTAAATCTAAACCTCAAATCTGAAGTTTTAACAAAAAAAATCTTGAAACAACAGACAGCAAAGTGTGTGGTAAGAAGATGCAGTGAGGCTCTTTATAAGGGYRTGTAGAGACAGGACAAGGGGAAGGTGTTTAACAGTGCCAGAAGGCAGAGTTGGATGGGATATTGGGAAGGAATTGCTCCTTGTAAGGGTGGGGAGGCCCTGGCACAGGGTGCCCAGAGAAGCTGTGGCTGCCCCTGGATCCCTGGCAGTGACCAACACTGGGGCTTGGAGCAGYCTGGGACAGTGGAAGGTGTCCCTGCCCATGGCAGGGGGTGGAATTGGTGRGGYTTAAGGYCCCTTCMAACCCAAACCATTGARTGTKASTGTGATTCCAGGATAAGATCCCATTCCTTCTTCCTCTGTGGACTGTTACTACAAACAGTGCTCTGTGGACAAAATTGTTTTTCCTTCTTATGTCATTTCAAAGAGAAATAACCTAAGGTAAAAGCATTTGCTTAAGAAGGAGAAGTACTGGAGAGTGAAGCTCACCTGTTCAGTGAAGTCTGCAGGGGAAGCTCCATCCTGATCCTCCTGCAGGGCTCGGATCCGTTCCTCGTAGCGAGCCTTCAGCACYGCCACCTCTGCCTGCAGGGCTGAGTACTGCCAAGGGAAACTCACCCTCAGAGCAGCTCCTCACACCACAGCCTCTCCTGGCTGCGTGCCTGGGGAGCCACAAACTGAGCCACAAACTCTGAGGGGAGTTTTGAGCAGGGCTTTGATAGTGTCACAAAAGACCTGGCTGAAAGCAACAGCACCAAGATAAGGACACCAGCCTTGGAGTCACAGTTATGGGATCAGCTCCTCAAGTGCCACCAAGAATGGGGGGGTGCAGCATCACTGAGTGAAATGAGGGCWGGGTCTCATCACTGCACCTGTTGTGGTTTGCTGGAAGCCCAGTGAAATTATCMCTTCYCTGCCACATTCTGGAACTCCCATCMTCATTATTCTGGCCTAGCCWGAGGCTGGTGTMCCCTGCACCCCAGTTCCYAYCCAGCTGCTGTGCAATTCCCTTTACCTTCTCTTGGACAGGCTCCAGCTCCTCCAAACGCTGCTGAGCCTCAGACAATTTTTGCTCCTCTGTTTTTTTTGACTGCTTGAGAGCCGTGAGCTGAAACAAGAAGCAGAGCAGGTACARCCCCTGGCAGTATCACCCACTTCAAACAGTCTCTGCTCAGGAACAGCCATTCAGAATGGTGCAGGATGAGCAGATGTTTGTAGCTGGTGCTGTAATTCAGGGCTGTCAGCACCTTGGCTCTCCCTCCCTCACAACAACCCAACACAACAACCGCACACGGCTGAGATCAAGCTCCATAACAGGCAAGAAATGAGAAAATCCAGCCCCAGGCAGGGGGAGCAGACTGTTGGTTACAGTTTCTGGTATTTAGTGTCCCTATCAGCCACCACGAACAACCCTTTACCTTCTCTTCCAGCTGGGCCAGCTGGTGCTGCAGGGAGTCGCGGTGCTCACACAGCTCCTGGCACTGCCGCGCGTGCTGCTCCTTGGCTGAGGCCAGGGCACGCTCACAGCGCGCCTCACACTGTGCCTCCAGCTCTGCCTGGATCAGGGACAGCTGGAACAGAGACCACAGCATCACACACACACACACACACACACACACGGGATCTGTGTGCACAGCAGGGCAAAGCTCAGGCTGGACACCCACACACGGAGTGCTGCCCTGTGGCTGCCACCAGCTCCTGCCCACAACTCTCACTTCAGCTCCAGCCTCAGCCCCCCAGGCTGGCCACAAGGTCTGGCTCAGATTTCAGACCTCTTGGCATGTTTCTGAACAACTTTTCACTCCTCACCTTCTCTCCACCTTACTCTTCTCTCCACCACAAACTCAATTCGATGCCTCTCCTTTCCTCATTTTGACACTGACCCACAAATTCAAGCAGGTAACGCTTTCATTCTCCCCCTACCTGAGCATTTTCACATATATTGCCTACCTCTGTGTTCTCACAAGCCTTCCAGACCTGGAGCAGCAGTTCCCCTGACTCCTCACCTGCTCTGCTGCTGCCTGGTCAGTCGAGGTCCGGGCCTTTTTCAGGAGCTGCCGGAGCTTGTCCAGCTCCTGCTGGTASGACCTGCGGATTTCTTCCATCTCTTCCTCGGCCTGAGCTCTCTCCGARAGGGATTTCTTCTTCCTCTCTGCAAGATTCTGCAACACAGAACATGACACAGAACAGGCCAGACTGCACCAAAGCAGCTTCTCTTCCTCGAGCAGAAAGAGCTTCTTTAAGCAGGACTTGAAATCAAGCTGAGGTTATCTCAGAGGTAGGAATGTAACACATTAGTGGATGAGACATGAATAAATAAAACCCACATAAGCACAAAGGATCCCTAGCCTGCAGATGAGTCAAGATTTACTTAATTTACATATTTAAAAGCAAGAACCTTTGGTTAGCCTTTAGTTAGTAAACAACTGGAACCTCCAGCTCTGCTGCTGGCACTGGACATACCTTTTCCAGAGTCTCTTTTTCCACTTTCAGGTCTGCCAGCTCTTCCTCCAGGGCTGCAATCTTCATRTCCAGCTGTTTGCGGCTCTGTTTCTCTGCCTTGAACCTGCTCTGGGTGTCCTGAGAGGCTTCTTGGAGCTCTGCAAACAAATCACAATTCCCTGTGGGTTTGGGTGCTACTCCCATTTCAGGGGAGGACATTTGGGGGGTGCTGGGGAGGAGCAGAGCCTCTTGCAGAGGGAAGTCAATAACTCTGCTTGTGCCTGCAGTKGGGACTAGAATTTACCAAGAGCAGCCCATTCCAAAGCTTTGCAACCATTTCTGTGAAGCCGTTTTTCCCAATATCCAACCTAAATCTTCACTGGCACAACTTGAGGCCATTTTCTCTCCTCCTGTCCCTGTTCCCTGGAGCAGAGCCCGACCCCCCCGGCTGTCCCCTCCTGTCAGGGAGTTGTGCAGAGCCACAAGGTCCCCCTGGAGCCTCCTTTGCTCCAGGCTGAGCCCCTTKCCCAGCTCCTTCAGCTGCTTCTGGGGCTCCAGCCCTGTTCCCCAGCTCCTCCCTGGAATTGCTCCAGCCCCTCAATGAGGAGCCCAGAACTGACTCCAGAATTCAGGGTGGGGCCTCAGCACAGGGGAATGAATGAACACCTCAGGTTTTATCTTAACTTTTCATCCCCTGRGACATCTCTGGCTGCTCTACAAGACTTGGAGAGAAAAGCCAAGAGGCATCCCTGGGACAGAATGGTTTTGTTTGTTAAGTCAYCCCAGCCCTTCCTTTAGTGGTAACAAGGATGCACATCCTTCAGACATTTCAGTGCATGCCTATCCTTCTTCCATCCCCTGTGACTGATCCTAGGGAATGCAGGAATAGATACCCCAGAAGACAAGAAAAATCTGTGACTTCTAAAAGAGAGGAAGAGCCATGAAGGAGCTCTCAGAGCACAGGCAGAAGCAGCCTCACCTGCCACCTGTGCCTGCAGCTTGTTGAGCTGTGCCTCCTGTCTCTCTGCATCCTGCACAGCACAGGAGAGCTGCTTCCTCAGGTCCATCTCCTTCTTCTGGTGGGCAGTGAGCTCCAGCTGCAGCTGGGAAACCTGGGCTGTGGCAGCTGCCAGCTCYTCTGCAACCTTGGCCTGCAGCACAAATGGACCAGGGAAAAGGGAGGGGCAAAATGGATGCGTGAGGAAACAGCAGGACTGTTCTCTCAGAAGAGCTGGAAAAGGGCTGGAGGCCTGATCAGGGAAGACATCTCCAAATGGAAGAGGCAGCAATGACTTTTTTGCCCACACTGACTGGAAACTTGCACAAGTCCACCATAAAAACCTCACCACCACATCAGTGAGTGAGTGTTCCTGAAAAGGTTCAATGTGTTTAAGCCTAGTACCAGTGCCTGGTGGATCTGCAAACATCTATTTGGCTAAAAAGCCTGGGCTCCAACATCTGATTGTCTTCCATAAGCTGACAATTCACTGAAGAGCCATTAAAACACAGGCTTRGCCCAGCCAAAAGAGTGCCCTGTCCCCAGAGAACACAGCACGAGGTCAYCTCAGCTGCCACGGGGCAAGGCTGGCACTTCCCAGCACAGTCCCAGCCATTTGTGAATCTGTTTGGATTTAGCACTGCTGAGAGTTAGTGATTCACCTAAAACCAGGCACCAGCACAGCTCAACTTGTAAACAACGTTAGCAGGGGTTCAGGGCATCAAGACAGACACAAAGTCCCATTCCCAATCTCAGTGAGTGACACACAAAATGCAGAGAATGCTCTGCAAAGAGAGAGCTTGCACARGGAATCCCTAGACAGCTTCCACACCTCTGCCTATTTTGACATTCCCAACAGACTTTTCACATTCTTGTAACAGGTAAGTTCAGGAGAACTGTTTTTTTCTCTCTGCTTTATCCCCCTGAGAGAATTCCCTCCAGACTAGGACCAACACCTCCTGGCAGAGAAGAGCTGTGAGAAAAATTTTTCCAGCTATGGTGAGGATGAGGATGTGCTGACCTGGAGGGCTGGAATACCCCACCACTCATTTAAAAGAGGAGGCAGCGTTTCAGAGAGAGAATAAAACCTGATCTGCTTTCCTCTTATGTTTCCATAAATGTCCCACTGCTCTAACCCTGGCATGCTAAAACCAAACCCCATGGCTAAAGCACATCTAAAGGTTATTTTAACCCTGGCCTCTGTCTTTAATGGCAAATAAAGAAAACAAAAATAGAAAATCCTATGGCAGGAAGTGTTACTAGACAGGTTTCTACAGAGGATGCTTCATGTCCASAGCTCAGCTCCAGCCTCCAGCTTTCAGGCACCAAGAATCCTGGGTGCCCTGTACCTGCTCTGACAATGATCCTGCTCTCCCACAGGGAGTGGAACAAGCAGCAGTGTGAGATAATTCTTGGAAAGGGCTCCCTGAGAAAGAGGGGGCCAGTGGGGAGACACTGCCAGTTCCAAAGCCCTTCTCCCAGTGAAGGATCCATGCTAATCCAAATTCTGAGACAATTCTTTTCATGCCAATCAGTTTCTAGTTCAAGAGGAAGCTGGGCTGGCACTACCTATGGCACAACCATCTAGCACCTACACAGTCAGCAGACACTGCCTCACCTGGTCCCAGCCCCGTTCCACCGGCAGCATGTGCTGGGAAGAGAAAGCAGCAACAGGAAACAGGAAGGGTTAAGAACACAACTTGAAAGGCAGAGGCATCAGCAGAAAAGCAAAATGCTTCATAACAGGAGCCTAAGGCAAGCCAGAGAAGCCTTTAAATTACTCCAAGAACTGTAAAAGCTTAGACAGAAAAAAGTGAAGCCTGATGTAAAAAGAATGACACTAAAGGWACCCTTGGGGTGTGTTACACACCAGTCCTGTGTGTGACCTGCACTGGAGAGGGGGGGAATTACTTATGGTACACAAACTCTAAAGCTGGGACTTGCTCTGCCAAGAACAAAGATCCATTACCCAAAACAGTGAGTTACCAACACCTCAGTGACCCTGGGTACAACCAAATAAATGGTGAGTCCCTGTCTGGAAACAAACAACAGATAATACAGCTTCCAGTTCTCTTCCCTGGTTTTGTCTGTGCCTGGGGGTTCAGGGATTACAGCCACATAGTGAGCTGAGTTAGATAAAAGGAAGAGAAAGAAATATCAGCCTGTTAAAGTCAATTCTCTCACAAAACCAGGGGAAACCTTCTCCCAGTGTAAGTCAGGGCTTTCCTGGTCTGGCCTGAAGCCCTTTCATGGAACATCATCCCTGGCCAGTGAGTGCTCAATCAGTGGGGTCCTACTGAAGATGGGGCCCAAAAGACTCCTAAAGATCTTGTACTTCCAAAAGATGACCCCTCCCCATGTTACTTATCATGCAAGCAGGATGCTGTCCTCACTGGGAGAAAGGAATTGAATTTATTATTTCAGTCTGACTTATTCCTGGTTAGAATCTCTCACACTCCTACATATGGGAGTGCAACCTGGGCTGGGGGTGGGAAAACAATCCCCCTTCCCTGACTGCTCTCACCATTATTACTGCTCTGCTCTTCACCACACTTTGGAAAGCTGCAGTTTTRGTCAGTTTTAGGTGCACCATATTATGGTTCCCATGCAAGGAAGCATTTGTCACCTTCCATTTGAGATGGAGACCCAACTGAGCAGCAGAGCACAGTGCAAGATTGAACTTGGTGTAATTTAAGAAGCTGGTGCTTGGGAAAGCAGAGCAGGCACCATGCAATGGCAGAGCCAGAGCAGCACACCTGGGCTAGGCTGGCTACAGGGATGGCTCAGGATATGCAGCCATGCAGAAATGCATTTCACTGGTTTAAAAGCTACTTCCCAATAATCCCTTTCATAAAAGCACAGTGTGTTACTGGGAGAAACAAACAGCTTTTGATTAGCATTAAAAAAAGCACGAAAGTGCAATGAAGAAACTGCTGTAGAAAATAATTTTTCTTATATCTCTATTCACTCCATATCAGTTAAATAGAATGAACAACACTGCCTGAGACTGTCAGTGCAACTAAATAACTTGAAGTTTTTCCAGCCCCAAAAGCCCTGTGGTACACAGTTCCTCAACACACTGGCCACATACCTACACAGTTAACAATAAATCACACACTTTCTGACAAAATAAGAATATTAAAGTGAAGACAACATAAAATGATTATATCCTCTGGGATGCTTTTGTCACAAAAAACATCAAAACATTCAATTTTTTTTCTCAAAACCAAACTCAGAACTGCAGTTGCTTTCAAGAAAACTATTTTAAGCCTTGACTAACAAGGTTTCAGCTTTAGTGCAACAAGCCTGGCTTGATTCATGCCATCATTACCTTCTCCTGCTCTGCATGCAACACTCTTGCCTGTGTGTTCTCATTTGTTGTCTGCAGTGAGTGGTTCCTCTGCTCCATCAGCAGGTTACTCTGCTCCACGTATCTGTGAACAGGGAGAACAATGAGCACTCCTGGAAATGCAGGACTGAGAGCTAAAGCTCAGATAGAAAAAGTGACAATTCAAAGCACAGAAGTTCTCTAATTTATGACAAGTGACCAGTTTTGCAGGTTGTGCTGCACAAGAGGCTGATATCAGGTGGGAGAGCTGTGCCTGGCACAGCAGAGATTTCATCAGTTGGGAGAAGTGTTTTACTCTCCAGGAGTGCTTAATTTTCTCATCACGTACTCAAGARTTTTGATAACTTGGTATCAGCTGAGCTTCACCAGGGACACCACAACCCCTACAATTTATTCACCTCACTAAAAATCCAGCAAAAATAGAGCAACTCCCAGAAGCAGGGCCAGTCTGCTCAAAGACAGCATGAGGGAATTTTTACCCCTTTTACACATTTATGTTTACTGTAAATCAGAGTTTTGGGGATAAGCCATACAAAGGGGTGTGGGGGAATCCCCCTCACCTTTAATACCTTATAAAAAAATCAAAAATACCAGAATACAGCTCTCTCCTAACAAACACCCCTCAGCCATGCCCAACTGTAAGCTGGAGAGTCTGGAAATGCAGTGAGGCTCTCACCCCTTACCTCTGGTTGCGCTCGATCAACTCACTGATCTTCTCATTCTGCTCCTCAATGCGACTGCTCTTCTCAAATATCTCCTGCTTCAGTCTCTCRTTCTCCTAAAACACAGCTCAGCATGAACATTCAGCTCACTCACATTTCCTTGCAGCAGTTCCTAAAGCTTTGTTTGCAGGACAGTGGTGAGGCTCATCCCTGCTGYGGTACCAGCCCAGGAAGGCACCGTGCCACATTTAGCAGAATCCTGGCACAGGACAGTGGCTGCTAATTCACAATCTAGACAATGTTGTGCCTTGTTGACTTTTTTACCCAAAACTCCCAAGATTTTAAGGCTGCTGCTTAGAAAGGCTTCAAAGCATAAAATTAAGCAGTGAATACCAGAAGCAGGTGGTTTCTATAGCACAGCACTTCAGCTGTGCAACTGTGCTGATGGAGGCTGGAGGTTAAATCCATAATGGTTTGAGAAGCTGAACTTCTCTCCCATGAACCTTCTGCCAAGGCCTATTAAACCCCAACAGCTCTGGCTCAGAAAGTACCCAAACCCCAAACAGTTGAGAAGAGCCTTTTTGGAGAGGGAAAGAGGGATGAAACCATTGAGTCTCATCCTCATTTTGGCCACCCAAAACCAGAACAYGTGGGTGGGTGAGTGGACATTGGCTCTCATTAGGAAGAACAGTCTGAGCCCCAGCTCCTGTGGAAGTCAGAGCAGGCTGGCCAGGCTCACCTGGATGATGCGCTGGATATTGCTCATGATCATGGAGGCTTCCATGGTGACAGAGGAGATGCCAGGCAGCAGGGAGCTGTTAGCAGTGCTTTGCTTCTTCAGCTCCTCCACCTGCAGGAATGAGCCATTCTTAAGCCATTTGACATGAATTTATGGGTGCAGGTCAGAGTCAGACATTGCAAAGAGGCTTTTCACTGATCATCCTGCCCAGCTTCAGGGCAAAGGCTGCTGAATCAAGGGTGATACCTCCCAGAGGACAGGGAATCACTTCAAACAAAACGTCAGATGATATTCAAGACACAAGACAGCACCTTTCCCCAAGCCCAAGCTTTGATTTTTCACAGAGGTTGAACTGCTGCCACTTCAAGCTCTGATCATATTTGAATTTTACTCAGTTACTGCATCACTTAAACTTAATAAAGGCATTTAAATAGAGCCAGCTGCTCTCACCATGCCTGGAGAGCAGAAATGTCATGAACAGGCCATACCTTGGCAGCCAGGTGATCCATTTTATCCACCACTTTGCTCACTGCCAGTCGGATTTCAGTGTTGTGCTGCCGAGCTTCTGTCATCAAAAAGGAAGTGACATCTCCAGGTGCTTGAAGAGAAAAAACAGAGAGATTTATAGTGACAAGGGGAAATACCTGCACAGAGACACAGCAAAAATTCAGCAGCCATCAAAATCTGCCATCAGGGAGATTTCTCTTACAAGAAATAAAAGGGACCTGGTATTTGGAAAATCAAAAATGTAGGTATTTCCCAAATAACCTGAACAGGTTGATGAGTACAGGGAATTCTTGAGCTGAGAGCACTCAGATTAACAAGAGCAAAGCCCCGTGACACAGCAGAGCAGGAGAGGTACAATCTAAGTAGAGTCACACAAAGAGGCACAATCAAAGCACAGGAATGAAGGTCAGCTTCTGAAACTGCACTGAAAAAAACACTCCAAGCGATGCTCAGCCACACTGAAGACTTCACTAACTAGGATGTCTTAAATGGTTCTTTAAATGCCTTTAGTCATTCACAGGTTGTGCCCTTTACACTTCAATTCTTTTCCTACCAGGTAGGAAGCTGGTTACTATTACAGTTTTAGTTACAACAGGAAGCACCAGCTACCAAATKCCTTCAGTAACACACAGGCTTGGGAAGGCACAGAAATTCCAGCCCCTTCCACACTGCACAAAGCTCCTTATGGTAAGAAATAGATGGGTAAGTAACAGGAATTTACTGGGAAATGATTGCCCCTATTTGGTATTAGAAAATAAGCATTTATCAAACAGCACAGTGCTACCATAGCTACTAAACCAACACTACAAACAGTTTAGTGCACGTATTGCAGTAATAAAAAAACATTAAATAATAAAATATTATTTTATATAAAATAAGAATAATAACAAAAAAATTAAAAACCTCTGAGAAGGAGGTACTTTTTAAAACATACCTTGGTAAGGGGCAGGATACATCTGACCCACAGGCTGGAGCTGAGAAGCAGATGCAGCAGTTTGGGGGTAAGCAAATGCCATTCCTGGATATGCCTTGCAGGACAAGTTTAATAGGTTAGACTRTGTTTTGGTATTTCCCTATGACCTCAGAATTTTATATTTTTTTTAAGCCCAAGAGCAAGGATGATGTTTGGGAAGAAAAAAMCCCAAGAATTAAGGAGTTGGAAAGTCAAAATACACAATAGTCATTGTGAAAGGAAAGTAATACTCTTCTTTTGAGGCTTAGATAGGTGTTCAAGTTAGCACAGCTTAGTTAGTTCCCATTTTCATTCAAATTTTAGCAAAACCATGTTATCCAACATTTGTGAGAGTCACAAATCAGCATGTGAACAGCTCCCTCCAATATTATGCCAATTTGAGCACAATTTGAACACATTTCCTAAAAAAGGCTCAAAAAGCACAACACAACTTCAGTGCAACTTCACTGCTCATTACTAATGAACTTACAAGTTTTTTGTTGCATCCACTACAAAACCAGATSTTAACAAAGCCTTAGTTTAACTTTAAGGAGCCACCATTAAGCAGAAAATTAGTCATTTTTAATTAAATTCCAATAAGCATGTGATGAAAACCTGAGAATGCCRAAGAGCCTGGATTCTCACCCTTATGTTAAAGTCCTTGCTCCCAGCAATGGAGAAGACAATAAGACTCAGAAAAAAAAGACAGAAATGCCAACATTCCCCTTGATTTCATTGTGGTACCTGAAAGCCCTGTGCTCCTCCAGGCAGAGTGGAATGGGGCTGGATCGTTGCAGGAATTAAAGCAGCAGAAGATACTGAGGGTGCAGCACCAGATGCTTGAGGTACTGAAAAGGAAGAAATAAATTCAGCATGCCAGAAAGCAACCCGAAATAGTTTAATTCCCCTAATGTGAAATGGCAAAAAAACCCCAAAACAAACAAAAAAACCCCACAAATCACCAACTAGATAAAAATTTAACAAGAGCCTGTCTGCAGCCTTGTGAAAGTTAAATCCAGTCAAGCAAGTGATAATAGGTCAAGAAAAGAGCAACCTTTCACAGAAATCCCACTTGTAGCTACACTTTAACAACCTCTTTTCATTCACACAGAGATAGCTCTGAAGTTTATTGACACACAGTGTGACTCAGACAGCTCTGAGGGCTGCTCAGCTGACCAGCAGCTGATGTGACCATTCCATCATGGGCAGGCACATCCAGCCCTCTGCTGCCATTCACTTGGATTTCCATCATTCCCAAAAACTGCTGTTCACTGGGAAAGGATTTGTAACATTCCATTTACAAATCCCACAGCCTAGAAACCTCAGTGCACAGTGACAGAGCAGCACAACACCACAATGAAGAAACTCTCCAAGGATTCAGTTTTGTGCTTCATGGATTAGTGGCTGGTGGATCAGCAAGCCTTATCAGAAGCTATCAGTTCATATTTCAGTTCCTGAGAGGAATCCTCAATTCCCACAGCCCTCATGGAGTGGAATGTGAGTGAAGCACTTTCCAGCATATTACCTTGTGTGGACACTGTGGGCAGAACTGCCTGAGCTGGCTGGGAGGGTCTGGCTGAAGCCACTGGCTGTGTTGTCCCTCTCAGAGTATTTGGATCCTAAAAAAAAGTTCTGCATATTAAAAGAAACACTAAAGAACAAGCCAACAGCCTGAGTCCAAGGTCACTTGAGAAGGTGTTACCCCATKAGCCCAGTGGAACTTTTCTGTCACAGAACCACAGCAGACTTTGCCTGGACAGGGGGAGAGACACTGCTACAAATTCCACTTGAAGCAACCCCCAGGGTAGAAAAAGCATTAAGAGTCACACTGCTGTGACTGGTACCTCTATTTCTGAGTCACTGGAGTCAAGCTGACTGCCCGCTGTCCCAGCAAGGAAAGGCAGCATGGGCTGTCCCATTTTGGCCATTCGAGAAATCAGCTTCGCCTTTGCTACATCGGGGTTCTAAAAGAAACATTTAGTTACTCTCAGCCCAGGTATTACACACTTCAAAACCTCTGACTTAATTATGATTCAAGTTTGCAATGGCTGTGTGAAAATCTACTGTTCTAGCACACAAGGTAGCATAAAGATTTGTTAATCTGACTTTTTTTATATATCCTCTTCTGTGATGACAGYGTTGTCGCTACAGAGAAAAATCTACTCCTGCACAAAACAGCAACAAGAAAATGTTTGAATTCAGGAAGCTGCTTAGCAGCTTCTTCTATCTTGAGGCACACTCACAAAGTCTTCTCACCTATATAAACCTACCTTGAATGTCCCAATTCCGTTGTTATCAATTTAAAATTTACCCATTTATCCCAAACAGTAATCTTGTGAACATCCACATGGTCAAAGTCTCTGCATTTAAGAGTAGGACCTGGGACTGGGGTTCCTCAATTCCTGGCAATCACACAATCATTAARGCTGGAAARGACCTCTCAGRTCATGGAGTCCAACCATTAAMCATCAAGTCCAGCCATTAATCCTTTAAAAACAAGGCCCTATTCTGCTGTAAGGTGAAACAATGTCTTGCTTGCATAATGCTCACTTTATCCTCAGCAGTTACCAATGCTAAGRTGAAACCAAACAAGCTTCCCTACTCAAGCTTCAAATCAGGARAAGCCAGCACTTACTGCGAGCTGCTCACTGATGGAGTTGGACTTGGCCCGAACAGCTGGCTCCCTGCAAAGCCAAAAAGGGTGGAGATTAACCAAGAGGAAAATTCAGGATCCAACACTCTGGTTATAGATCCTGTCAAATACACTGTCCCTAGGAAAGCTGTTTTCTTGCATTATGAACATTTAACATTTCTTTTAGCCTACACTTCTGGGAGGTTCTTTGTAGTGCTTTCTGTATGTTCAGGACATTACTGTGGCCCATGGGAACAGGTGATTACAGAAAGATGGTTTTGTTGATTGCTCTAACAACCACATTCTGGTAAAAATAATTCTAACCAAGTCCAGTAACAAACTACTTATAGCAACAACAGAAGCACTCACTTGGGCTCCCTAAAAATGGTGACTGACCCATTTGAGGAACAGAACACAGAATTGTTAAGGTTGGAAAATACCTCTAATGTTGAGCCCAACCACTACCCAGGACCAGTGTGTTCACCACTAAACCATGTCCCCAAGTGCCACATTTGCACTTTCTGAACACCTCCAGCAATGGCAATCCCACCATGGGCAGCCTGAGCCAATGCCTGACCACTCCACCAGTGAAGGTTTTCCTAATATCCAACACAACCACCTCGAGTTACTCCAGGGGAAGTTTTTCTCCTGCCCAGTCACTTGCTGCCTGGGAGAAGAACCCAACCCCACCTGGCTACACCCTCTTTTCAGGTAATTGTAGAGGTGACAAGGTCCAAACTGATGACAGCAATGCCAGCTGAGATGAGACAGCTGTTACAGCAGCWCCCACACAGCTCAATCACCCTGGATCTCAGGAATGCTGGACAGGAATGACCTTCACTGAAGCCCATTCCAACTGCTTTAACCTGGAAGTCAACACTCAARCAGAAAATTCCTGCAAGTCCTGTCAGCAGACACTGCTCTGCCACATGGAGGGCACTGAGCTGGCACACAGAGGTGCCACATTTGCCAAATGATGTGTTAGTGCAGCACCGTGTTCATGGGCATTTATTTAACACAAGTGGTTTAAACCATGCTGCTTCTTACCCAGGCTTTGGAGGGATGGTAGAGGGAGGCAATAAACCCGTGTCTGAGGAAAAACCATCTGAGCTGGGAACTGGAGAAGGTGCAGCAGAATCCCTTGAACTCACACTCAGCCCATCTGAACCAGAGCA
>NW_026623989.1:119696-156522 GCF_030028575.1 Malurus melanocephalus | reverse complement strand
TGTGATGCCACTCTCAATGGAACTCATGCACAAATAAAAGCAGCTAATTGATTCAGAGCTGGAGAAGCTGAGTTTTTGCATCCTCTCATTCCTCCCACAGCATTTTGTTTTCCCAAGTGACTCACAARTAAGTCAACTAAAAGATCCCCAGACAGTTACAATCGACAAACAGCCTTAMGGGATTTTCTGGGTTTAGGATTCTCTTTTGGGTTTGTTTGTTTGTTTTAATTGAAGATACATATTTTGCTGAGGTTTATAATAGTTTGTGAGTTGGAGTTCTCATATCAACAGCAGGTTCCCACATTGCAGTCACAAAAAAGATGCAAAGCAAACATTTGACAGGAGATACTCACCCGCTTGACTTCCACCTCAAACACCAAAGTGGARTCTGGAGGGACACGACCAGTCACACCCTGAGCCCCATAGGCCCAGGCTGGAGGAATGATGAGGAGCCTTCGCCCTCCTTTCTTCATGCCCAGCATTCCTTCTTCCCAGCCCTTTGGTTTGCAGAGGCAAGAGAAGAGAAAGSAACAGTTTGATCAGTGACATTAGTTTAATTATCCCAGTTAAGACAACTTCAGGCAGAGATTCCAAAATGCATATAGAGAGATTCTTGCAAAGTCCTATTTCTTYTCAGTGTGACACACTAAACTTTTGTCTTGCCACAAATCATAACTGCCAGTTGTAAATTCCAATGCCAACTTTAAAGATGCAGCTCCACCACACAGTGGTGACCTCCCTCAGCATTCTGGGGAAGAATTGAACTATATGTCCCAAGATCTCAGTTCTCTGCTTAGATTCACAAAGCACCCAAACAAAATGTTACAATGACAAGGGACACAAAGTCAGAGCAATGCAAACTGCCCAGGGAGTGCCAACACTGAACAAGATGGCTTCAACAATCAGGCAAAAGTAGTAAGATACAGATCAAAACAAACAAAGTAGACAAACAGCACATCTGCAATAAAGGACAACTTGTAACATGTCATATATTAATTATACAGATCATACATGAATACATTCCAGGTCATGGAAGTGGCCTGAACAAAAGCATTTCTGACTCAAAATCTGATTTTATGGGATAACCTAAGGGAGTATCACACCACATGGATGAAAAATTATTTCCTTTAGAAAGGAAATAATGTTCCCCAAGAACAAGGGAATGGATTAAGGGACTTTCAGAAAAACAGACAATAAAGCCCCAGCTCCTGAAAACAGGAAGCTCGTTTTCTACTAACACTGGTGTTGAGAAGAAGACTGGGTTATACAAATTAAGAAGAGAAAGCTTGAGTGAGTCACTGTTGCAGTGTTTGCTAAAAAATGAAACCAAAATAGCATGTATGAATCCTGGACAAGATCTGCAATAATTCAAAGCCCTGAGACTTCAATTACTATAATGAAAGTGCCAGAACTTGTACCTTGATGACCTTTCCAGATCCCAGCTTCAGCCGCAGCAGCTTGTCTTTGTTAACATTAGAGTCAAACACCTGGAGAGTTGAACAAGGACATAAAACACATGGATTCCCCAGCTGTTTCAAGATTCTTAATGCTACTTTACATATTTTAGACTCTTAGAATCTTTGATTACATGCCATTTCCCATCCCAGTACCACCAAAATTAATTTTCAGCCATAAGACAGCTTTAGTCCATTTCCTGAGGTAGAATTTCATGGAGTGAATGACAGCTGGAGACTCAAACTTTAAGAGCTGCTTTAGGACAGGACTGGGCCAAGCAAAACACATTAAATATTCAYATGTGAGAGTGCCCACGGAAGTTTAAGGGCATTTCAATCACCTCCTCCTGAACAGTAATGAAACCACAGAAACATTGTAATGATGAGAAACAAAAACCCCCCAGGCAGGTGCAAAGAGGTATCAATTTATTGCAAAAATTTGAGGTTTTTAACCTGTTAGTTTGTTATGGGTTTACATTCTTGTGAAGCACAATGAATGTGTTTCATCCAACTACCATAAACCATGATAGGAACATGCACTGATTACAACCAACCACCACACATGCTATTCAGGGTTATGGAACTTGTTTTTCACCTCTAGCTTAGCTGAGTCATTCCCAGAATCCTTCTCTGGTTGGCCAAAGTAACAGGARAGAGCAGAGTTTTACAGGGGTAACAAGGCCCTTGTTTTTAAGGTTTTACTGATCCACTACAAAATGTTAAGGTTGGAAAAGCCTTTTTAAGATTACCAAGTCCAACCATTCTGCCAGCATTGCCATGCTCACCATCAAACCCTGCCTCAAGCACCACATTCAGATGGTTTTTGAACATTTCCAGGGATGGGGAATCCACTGCTGTCCTGGGCAGCTGGGCCAATGCTCAATAACCCTTTCAGTGAAGAAATTTCTTTCCTAATATGCCAGAATCCCTTATTATTCTATAGGCAATGCACGTGACCTCACTTAAAATGCCATAAATGCCCAAAATACACCTTTAACATCAACACCACCACTATGCTCGATGTGCAGGTTTATAGGGACTGTCACTCTCAGCATTAGGAGGTGGCAGAAATTAAGCTTTACCTGCCCAAGCCCATTGTTCTGGAACAGCCATCCCGTATAGGCAACCTCCAGGGAGTCTCCTCCTTCCACTCCCTGCCCTTCTCCAAGGAGCAGATCCTGGCAGAGKACTGAGTCCAGCGCTGGGGAGCTGTTGCATTTGGCAATGCAAACCTGCAGAGGGAAATCCTGTCAATGTCTCTGGCCATTAAACCAAGCTCCACTCATTACAAACCTGATGCATTCCTTGCTATACTGATCAATCCCACATTGGAAATGCACTCCCAGAGCATTCCATGTCTGCTTGTGCTGCATTTTGCTGATTAAACACTCCCTGCTCTATGGAAGCTTTGACAGGCAGTACTTGAGAATCTTGACAGAAATCCCATGAGAGCTAACAGGCTGCCTGCCTCTAAGAGATTTGTTTTAATGGGCAACACTCAGGGCAGGCTCCTCTCAGATGCCTCCATCACAGTCATGCAGATACCCAAAGCTKAACTTCAACAAAAATAAAACTTGATGTGCCCCTGTTGTAACAACCCATCAAGGCTAGCTGGCCCAGAGGTGAGCAGTTACCTGTTTACTGAAATCCACTGCTGCCTTTTCTGACTCAAACATGATGGACCAGTTTTGCCTCTGATCATCATAAAACGTGCTGTAATTGTTGGGCTGAACCTGTGGGAAAGGAAATCAGTCCTATCTTAGGCTTTAATGATTCATTCAACTAAAGTAAAAAACCCACATTCAAAAGAAGCTTAAAGTAAGAGCTCCTGAAATTAAGAAGGAAGAACCCTGCTGTTCTACTGATCAAGTTCAGAGTGCATGAATTAGCTTTTATTTATGTACTCATTATCATGGAAGAATTATTATAATACAAGTATTTCTGCAAATATTAAGTTCTTCATAAATGCTGCAGGTTGTACAGGAAGGTGAAACCTTTCAGAAACCCCTTTGAAGCCTGGTTCTTTGGTAAAYACTGAGAATCTTTTAGTGTAAGTAATTTACGTTTCATAATTCACTATATTTAGACTTCCAGAATCAATTGGAGAAGTCACTTCTTCCTCACTTCTAAAAACCCATGTCACCAGGAGTGACTACATAACCCATTAATTTTTATAAAATGTGCTTATAAAACTAGAGAGCAAGGCCTAAGCTGGAACAGAAATTTCATTATTTTGAAGTGAAATTTCTATCATACCAAGAAATTTGATGTCATCTGATGACAAGCAAAGAACAGCAAACCAACACATTAATTTTCTGTAAAACTGACAGAAAACAACTTCCTGAGAGATCCCATTTTCGGGCTTACAATGCTCCAGATTGTTCTCAACAGCAGGAAAATGCTGAGTGTCAATTTTCTGAGAGAAAACATTTCACTGTTGTCATTTCCTTCTGCTTACTCAGTTGTATTCTCTCAGACATTTAAACACAAACTCTCAGCAAAAGAAACTTTGCTGGTTTTATCCATCATAGGGCTGCAAACCCCAGAACACCTCTATGAGGAGAGGTAATAATTTACCTCCTACAGGGGCCTTGGTTATGAAATCTCCTGATGAGGTGCTCTGCAAAAGGCAGCTGTCACAGCCTCTTGTGCAACACATGAGGAGGAGAACTGTGACACCTCTGGTTCTGTCAGATGTTTGATCTCAAAGGTTATAAACCAAGGCTTAAGGAAGAATTTTAGAGCTGACCTTGTGTTTGCTGGATCAAGAAATGCTTTTCTGAGCCAGTCTCACCRTGAGCATGAAGCCTGGATGGATCCTTGCAGAGGTGATCTGTTGCTGCTGACTGATGTAAAGGAGGATCCTGTACTGGATTCCATGAGGAATTGGGCAGGGAAAAAGAACAAAGAGCAGAAACTTAAAAGGGTCTCAATTCTGAGATGCTTTGTCTCACTCAGTGTCTAAAGCTCAGTATTTATTTGTCAAATACACCACAGCAAAAATACTTAACACAATTTTGTGACACCTATTAAAATTGGCTTATTTTCAAGGGTTTTTATTTAGCTGCAGCAGCCACGCCAGTCAAACTCATTGTTTTGTAATAAAGCAAGATGCTTTAACTAATTCCACATTTTTCAGTTACAGTGGAAAAAGATGGTGCACTAAACCCTTCCAGATCCAGAACTCATCACACATGGCATAAAACAAACACAAAGTCATTTAGGTTGGAAAGTATCTTTAAGATCATTGAGTCCAATCACTCCCCCAGCACTGTCAAGGTCACCACTATGTCCCCAAGTGCCACATCCACATGGCTTTTAAATCCCTCCAGGGATGGGGACTCCCCCACTGCCCTGTGCAGTTGTGCCATTCATTTGGGAATGAAATTTTCCTTAATACCCAATCTAAAGATGTTGCCCTTATTTTTTTCTTTACATAAACCTATTGACATGTCACAGACTCAGTTGGAGGAAATTTTCCAAGTAATAAAAATCAAAAATCTAATATTCTCTTGATGTATTTGGCTCTACTAAACATAATCGATAAAGGAAATGTGTTTTCCTTTGTGCACCTGCCCTAGACACAGCTCAGTGGTGAATTGGGAGTGACCCACTAACTGCTCCCAGATGTGATATCACACAGGCAGCCTGAGGAAGGCTGGCTCAGCTTTCTCCTGCACTCCCTGTCCTCCCCAGCTCCCCCAGAACAACACAGCTCAACACTTCCCAGATCACTGACTCAGGAATTTAGTTACCAAACAAAGATTTTATTTTGTTCTTGCCAAAGAAGAAGCAACTTAGACATAAATTAGGAACTGGGGGATATGAAACATTATAGATACCAACATCAAGGATAGATAAGTTTTCAAAGTAGCTTTTAAACGTGGGAATTTACTGGGCTCCTCAGCTCTGTGCTGTTTGAGGAACACTTGGGAAAGAGAGATATTTTTTTATGACAAAAGAACAAAACTTAAGCAAAGCATCTCCATACTGCTCAACAAAATTTTCATCTATGTCAATTTCCATGTGCACAGATTTGTGATGTTGTCAAAGACATCCTGAATAAATACCAAAATGACTTCCAGAAACACTGCAAACTATTTCAGGCATAAGCTGTAAGAAACTCACAAACTCATGAACTGCAGAAAAGAAAGATGTCACCAAGGTGGATGGCTGAGCTCCAAGAAAATCTAGAAGGCAGAAAGGCAGCAGGGGAACAGCACCCAAAGCAAAACATGCTGGAGAGCTCAGAGAAACACCATCTCACACCAGTGAACCCTTAGCACGACAGAGTTAGAGTAGGAAGTGTTTCTCACCTCTTTGGCAGCGTGGTTCCCCACTACAGCTGCTCCATACTTGCCTTGCTTCAAGTACTGCCCATTTGTACTGCAAGACAAGGGAGACATTCAGCTGCAGAACCATCCCTACTCAGAATTCCCAAGAGTTCAGGTCTCTTTCCTCAGGCCTAAAAAGTCAGGCAGCCTGTGCTTAGCCCAGAGGCAAGAGCACACATTGAAGCGTGAGCTGAAAACTGCTCTTCCCACAGATTCAGGGCAGAAGAGTTTTCCATGATGGCAGCATCAGACAGTTTTAGTGCTCTCACTCTGCTCATGCCTCAATTCTCAAATGCATGAGCCCCAAGCATCTGCCAGAGCCACTTGAAGCAGTGCACATGCCAGCCCAGCAGCCAGGACACAGCCAGCCCAGCAACAGCCAAAGCCAGAACTTGTTCTTTATCTCAGAACTACAGAGCAACAACTGAAACTCTCCTTAAGCAGAAACTCACATTGACTTGCAGCATTTCTACCATGCAGACATCTCTGAAAACAACGTCTCTTCCTATTTATCCCAAAGTATCTCCCCTCTAGGATTAGGGACACACAGACTGCCCCAGGCCATGCAGAAGTCACTTACTATCGATAGGCGAGCACGGCAGTGGCCACCAGCACCGAGGGGGCTGCTGARGCTGCCGGGGCCACAGGAGCCTTCTGGGCTGGAACTGCTGTGGGGACAGAGATCAGGAACATCTATCAGAGGTGCAGAACTGGCCAGTGGCATCACCATGGCACATTCCTTACCCCAAGGAAAAATATCTCCATGAGAAAATTACTAAAAAACAAAGACTCSTGTTCCAAAGTCACCACAGGCCACTTGAAAATCCAGGTGGAGGAGGGCACTGGAGGACAAGATCACTGCGAAGAACTCAAGGAATTATTTGCTCTGCTGCTCTTCACAAGGGCCCTTGTTCTCCCCACACACATGTGCTGCTGAGCATCTTCCCCACTCTCAAGCCCAGTTACTCACCAGCTGCTGTCTGACCCTTCTTGGGCTGCTTTGGTGCAGTGAACTGGAAGAATTCATTTCCCTGGCTTGAGACTGTTTGATCCAGGCCAAAGAGAGAGGCTAATCTGGCTCTAGAAAGAGAAATAAAACCGTTTAACCTTATTTAACACTGGCAATATAGATAATGAACACCCTTAATTGGAAGTTAGATCAAATGCAAAGTGTTTACCAGCAATTCAGAAGTAAACAAAGGGCTGCAGGCTAAGTTACTTTATGTTAATGAACCATTTAATTTTAAATAGGCATAACTTTAAGATGAAGAGGTTGGGAAAGTGATACAATTTTGTTTCATTTCCTCAAAAATCGACTGAAGGTATAAGAACTGAAACTATACAAAAAAGAAGCTTTGAAGCAATGACAAGAAATAACTTCACATAGAACAGTTGATTCTTACAACACCCAAAAAATATGTGACAAGAGAGAAACTACCATTCAGCTCCTGAAGTATTTTTCTTTAAATGTTCATTTAAATTGCATTCTTCCATTAAGTTTYAAAAGAGCAGAAGCTCCCCCATCTAAGGACAGAGGGTTTAACTCTGGAGGTTATTCCTGCAGAACATGGTGTTTGCAGTTTCACTGCTTCAAGGCCAGTTAAGCTCAACCTGTTCCTGATATCAGGGGACAAGGGAACAATTCAAACAAAGAATGACAGCAGTGCCAGTAAATCTGCTTTAAAAAATAACTAAATCTTCTAAAGAGAGAAGATCAGTCTATTAAATCAAAGCTCGTGGAAGGGGGTGAGGAGCGCACAGAGCCGGAATTACGGCTGCGAAGAGTCTCGGAGAGGCAACAAGTCAGCGATATAAAACCCTGGATGTGCTACACATATACACGAAACAAGTGGAACCCTGGTGAACAGCCTGGGAGGAGCCWCCGGTGGCTGAACAGCACCAAAGCGACACTTTAGGGACCTCCCCACCACACCTGATTTAAGTGAAAACACCGATTTCTCCGCCCCAGCCCCTGCGTTACCGGCAGCGACCCCCGAGCGGCGACGCCTCCSCCTCCAGGAGGGGCTCCCCGAGCAAGGCGGGGTCCGGCGGGTCCCCGGGCGGGATTGCAAACCCCAGAACCCCCTGCCCCGGCACACGGGGGGCCCACACAGAGCCCCGCCGGCAGCAGGACCCCTCCCGAGCTGCCCCTACACCGCTCCCGCAGCGGGACAGGAAGGGAGCACTGCCCCGACGGCACCCCAGGCACGGACGGGCAGTCCCAGCCCCGGGCCCGACTGCACAGGAGGCGGCCTGCCCGCCCCTCACCGCCGCGGGCCTTTACCGGGGCCACGGCCCCACGGCCTGCCCGGGCCGCCACGCCCTCGCCACAGCGGGGAGGGGGTCCCGCCGCGCCCCCGGCGCTCACCCGCTGGCCGGGGACAGGAAATCGGCGTCGTCCTCCTCTGCCGCCCCGAACATGGCCAGTGACCGCCGGGACCGTGACGGGCGGGCGGCGGCAGCGCTTTACGGCCCGGCGGCACCGGCACCGGGAGAGGGGCGTGGTCTACGCGAACACGTCACAGGGGGCGGGGCTTAAATGGCACGGCGAGGAGCGAGGMCGGCCGGGGAGGGGGTGTGGCTTGGCGAGGGGCGTGGCGTAGATGACGTGATGGGGCGGAGCCTTTACGGACACGTCGAAAGGCGGGAACTCAGGGAGCCGGGGTAGGGGGCGGGGCTTAGCCGTGGGGGCGGAGCGAAGGCCGCGGGCTCGTGGCGGTCGCGCGGTGAGTGACGGGCGGGGTCAGGGGGGTCTCGTGCCCCCCGCGCCTTCTTTCCCCTCTCCCCTCCCGCCTGAGGGGCCCCATGGCCGCCCCCTCCTCCCCTCAGGCCGGGACGCGGGACCCAGGGCCAGGGGCGGCGGAAGGGCCCCAGGGGATGGGCAGCTCTGGGACGTGGGGGTGGAGGTGCGGGGGGAGCTCGGTGTGAGTGCCGGCAGCGCTCCCGGGGCTCCGGGGGAGGTGCCCGACCCGGACCTGCGGTTCTCAAGGTGACAGCCGGGRAACCGTGCTGTCCTTGCCGTGAGGGAGCCGTGACCCGCCGGGGCTCCGGGCTGAGCCAAAGGGCCGCGCATGGCTCGGCTGAGGGCCCTGCGGGAAGGCTGGGGACTCCCGGGCACTGCTGTGCTCCAGGTTCGGTCTTCGTGTTTCTGAGTTACCCAGGGACATAAGCAATGCACTGTGTTCTTAGTTGTTTCTTACTCGTATAACCATCTGARCTGCCGCTCTTAGGCAATTTTCGACGTTCACCTCGTACCTTTAGAAATAAGCCTTTTTGTTGGTTTGTTTAGTGAGTTTTTTGTGGTTTGTTGTGGTTATCCTGTGTTTTTTCCCTCTTGGAAAGCTGGTATCTCTGTGTACTTTGTGAGACTCAGTGGCTTTAATTTCACCACCTCCAATCCAAATGATGTTGAAATGCAGGAAAGCAATACACTGGAGGTCWGAATGGCAATAAGGGTTGAATATTTCCTGGCTTTGGGTGTTTGCTGGCGTTGGTTGGAAGTTTGTTCTGTCAGTTACTGGAAGTTTGAGTCCGAGCAGGAGGTTGCCAGGTCTGTTGCGGAGCTGAATTTGCAGTAATTCAGGAGTTTATTGCAATGATTGACATATCAGTGATTCCACTTCTAAATGGAGAAGATAAAGGGGAGTGTTAAGCAGCTTTTATATTGCAGAATGTGTGGTGAATTTATAATGAAACCTGAACATGGTCAGCATCTTATTTCTGTTAAAAAAAAAAACAAAACAAACCCACAATAATTTGGTGTTACTTCCTGGGGGGAGCAGACTGTTCCARCCTTAGTAAGACAGGTGGACATGAACTTCCTTCCAATGGGAAATGTCCCTATGTTCCTTGGATTAAGAGAGTTTGTTGCTTTAGCTCTTGTATGTCTGTCAGTCTGGCTGTCAAGTTAACTTTCTTTAAAGTGGTGAAGACCCATGTGGCTAAGTACTGGTGTGGCACTTTAATTTAGGTTTTTTAGGTACAGATATCATAGAGTAYCCTGAGTTGGAAGGTTCCCACAAGGATCACCCAGYCCAGCYCCTGTCCCTGCMCAGACCCCCCAACAGCCCCACCCTGTCCATCCCTGGCAGCGCTGTCCAAACGCTCCTGGAGCTCTGGCAGCCTCGGGGCCGGGACCATTCCCTGGGGAGCCTGGGCAGTGCCAGCACCYTCTGGGGACASAAGAACCTTTCCCTGCTCTCCAGCCTGACCTTCCACTGGGATAACTTCAGGCCATTCCCTCAGGATCTTTCCCAGAGCAAAGATCAGAGCTGCCCCTSTGGAAGAACTGCAGCCCCTGGTGAGTTCTGACCTCAGTTTCCCCTTTAGGAGGAACAAGCTAAGTGCCCTCAGTTGCTCCTCATAAGGCCCTTTCAGACCCTTCACTATATATATATATATGTATATATAGATAGATAGCTAGATAGATAGTTATATCTGTATATATTTCCTATTTTTTTTCACTGGGATTCAGCACTGGCCAGTTTTAATGCCAGTGGTGTGGGGAAGGGGCTGTAGCAGCACGTCCTGCAGCACTCAGCAAGCATCACATCTTAGCCACTTTTTCTTTTTTAATTTCAACTTTGGTTATAGTCTTCTRTTAGTCCACAAATCTATATTTGAGCGTGCAGTGAGCTCATGGTTCCACACAGTTCCCAGGCARAGGCCAATTTGTCCTGTTTGTGCTGAAATTCCAAGCTCCAGAATGCTTACTAGTCCTGCTTTTTGTGCCCAGGTAGATGAAACGCTCCCCACAAGTGTTTATTAAGTTGATTTTCAGTCCTTTTGATCTTAACTTGCCTCTSCTTGAGCCTGAGGTCAGTRAAGCTTKTGCAGGATTTTTCATGAGTAACAAYATGGGATCTTATAGGGTAAGTTAATGTTCAGGCCAATGATCCCAAATCATGTCATTTATGATGTAATGTTTCCTGAGGCTCTCATCAGTCGTTGGACTCTGCATAATTTTTTTTCTCATCCTTCATTAAAAAGGGGTCACTGGGAATAATGTGTAAATGTTGCTGTTGRAAAGAAGATTGGTTTTACAACTAAGGATTTGTTGGTGAAGCTGGGATTAGTCTGCTGTGCAATACAAAATTAAAGTGATGCTTTTTACTACAAACACAAAACTTGCAATAAGCAGGTTTTTGCTTCTACTGCTCTCCCCTCCCCCCAAAAAACAAGGTACTGAAAATATGAGAACTGTCAGAAGTTGCAGGCTCCCACACAACTTTGTGTTGAGAACAGAGCAATTTTGTACAACTGTTCCCTACTGAGAATTGGCTGCTTTTCATTTCATATCAGATTTCTCATCTAGGCCRGCTTGTTAACTAAGCTGAGAATTAGGATAATTTCTGCCAGTAGAAAGGAAGAATTAAAACACCTTTCCAAGTCACTTTTTTGTGTTTTTTGTTTCAAAGCTATCATTTCTGCCACTAACTCAGATTTTGAGTGGTACAAGGACAAAATTTGTGGGKTTTTTTTCTGCAAAGCAGTTTGGAAGGATTTTTCACTTCACTTCTTCCCTTACAGTGTAACTTCAAGGTTTGGATTAGTGAGATGCTATCCCTGAACAAAAGTTGAATGCSTGAGAAAGGAGGGCATTGAGAATAATCTTTTCCAGTTTTGTATTACAAGTAAATAACAAAACCTTCCATATTCACATGGTGAGTTTTGAGCAGGCCCCTGAGGAGTTTCTTTCCAGATGTCTTGTTTTCCAATTAGGCTTTAGGTCCAAAGAGAAAGAGCTTTTTGTTCTTTGAACTAAAATGTACTATTTTCTTCTTTGCTTCTTGGTTTCTCTATTTGCCATGAAGACCCCTCTACCCAACAGAAAACTGCCATGGCTCTGCAGACCTGCCTTCCCTCCCCTGGSTGAAGGTCACCTGAAAGTTAGCAGGAGCCTGCAGCAGAATTTTGGGAAGTTGAGCTGAAGCACTTTGCCAGCATGAACTTCTCCACAAGTCTGCCAGGAAATCGCTGGGAGTCTTGGCAATTTTTTCTTAGGGAAGGATGAAAAAGACTCAATCTAGTTTATGTTGTTTTTCTCTGGGAAATCCAATCTTAGTTAATCTACTCCATTGCCTTTTGTCTCAATCTAATTTTCTGGAAATGTTCCCAATCAGGTCCTGGAGAACAGAGGCCAATGATTTTTTCATTAACCTTTTTTCATCTGAAAGCTGGAATCTGCTAATGCAGAGAATAATAGGACTAGTTATTGTAAACAAATTAARCTCCTGTTTTGCTGCACTTTCTAAAGCCTTTCATTTGTTGGTCCTGGAATTAGACTTTCCTRGTTTAGAAGCCAATCTAGAAGTGAGAGGCTGTGGTGAGACAGCTCYTTTTTATTTTTCATTTTTTATTTCTACAGTTTTTAATGTCATTTCCCATTGTCTTTTCTTCCCTGTGTTATCAGTTTGTATCTGCTAAGGCCCAGTTGATTTCCAGTGGCAYTTGAGCAGCTGTGATTGCAGCCATAACAATGGCTTTGCTTCCTGCTCTTTTCCTATCTATGGATATAGTCTTTGAAAAATCACATATTTGCTGTATCACAGATGTGAATGTCATTTGTCATCTGTTAAAAAAGTTATACAAGCATATATTAARTATCTCTGATATTTATCTAAATGAATACAGCAGTCTGTGGTAGTTTTAGAGCACAGGCTGAATGCTATAAATGAGGCACTTCTGTTCTCACTGCTTGCTCAGCACATCCTGGTGTGGATCCTGAGAAGCTGGGAGAAAAGTGGGAACAAAATCCAGGTGTTCTGGCACAGAGCTCACAGTGAGTGCCCCAAGCTCTCTCCTGAGACTGTGTGAGAGCCACTTCACTTTCATAAACTTTCTTTTCCCACACTTGCTCATTAGTTATCAGGATTCAGATCTCATTCCTCTAATGAAGGTACCGGAGCTTGGAATATGAGCTTTGTGATATATTTAGATGATCTGTTGGCTAACCTGCATAAGGGGAGCCCTGACAGTCTTAGCTGTTAAAATTTTAAATAATTTGCATCTGTTGGGAGAAGGAGTATCTGTAGTAAATACACTTTCATGCTTTTTTCACATTGGAGATGATGTATTTTGACTTGGCTCTGTGGGATTAAGAAGTGCTTTGAGGCCACCTATGAGGTGCAGGGCACATCTTGAACTAATGCTGTGAGAAGACTGGCTGGCCTGCTCCGGGGAGCCGGGAAAAGCAGCTYCTGGAAAGGGATATGGCTCCAGCCTCCTTGGGGACACACTCATCCCTGTGACCCAGCCTGCCCCTTGTCTGATGTCTTTAAGTGGTGGCACTCTGTGTGGAGAATGGGAGCAGCTCGTGCTGCTCTGGCTACTCCTGGCTGGGATCTTCCAAAGGCTGGGCTGGGAGTCAGAGATCCCTTTACTCAATTGCTTCCCCTGTTAACTTTTCCTGCTCTGAAAGGTCTTGTAGTACTGAAGAGACTCAACAGCTCACTGTCACAGCTGCACTACATTTTCAAGCTTGCATGTTTTACTTGGGAAGGAGAAACACTAACAAATGTGGAGCAGACTCAAAGCCAGTGCTCGCAGTAGGAGCCATCCCACTCTCCTCCAGCCCTCGGGAAGTGACCGCAGAGCTGCCATCAGCATGGCTCCGTGGGAGGCCATTTCCAGGGTAAATCAACCCTTGAACATCAAAGTAATAAGGGAAGTGGGAGCACAAGCTCCCGAGGAACACACCCAGCCTCGGGATACTGTGGAGGTGAAATGCAATCACTTGGTCTGGTTTTCTCGGCTCTCCTGTTTGTCTGAGCTCCTGGTCTAATGGATTTGACAAGGGACTGAGTCATGATTTCTGGGTTTGCTGCCAGTGGGGTTTTATACAAATCAAGTTATCATTAGCTTTGGTCCCCTTTATTAACTTGGGATAAGACGTTATCTCACGAGGGCATGCTGAACTTTAGTGTTTAAGGTGGTGTCAGGTGAGACTGAAGTGTGCTGGAGGAGTGTGTTGTAGATACTGTCAGGCTGAAACCTGAACAGCTGAGAACAAAGCTAGTTGGGGGTTTTACAGCTGCCCTCTTGTTCCTGTTACAGGCTTGGTTGTACTTGTAAAGCCGTTTTTGTGCTGCTCTTTTCATGCAAGGCACAGAGCAGTGTCTATAGGATGTCCTGCTGTATAAAACCTAATACACTTTATTCTGATTGTTTTGCTTCTAGTTTAAAAAACCTCTTGGCAGCAGCATGGCTTTCCTTAWTTTTCTGAATTCCTCAAGTAAAACCCTCCAGGACATCATAATAGCAGGATCATGTGCACTGCTTGTCAGTTGATCCCTTTTTGTGTAACTCTTGCTTTTGGTCTTGCTTGAAACCGCAGCCTCCATCACGAGAACCCTTGTGTTTCAGGGCACAGCACAACTGTTCTTGCATTTTTTTTTTTTGCTTTGTCACATATTTTTTTCCAAAGCAGTTGTGGACTTCAGGTTTCTAAGCAGAAGGGTCCCAGAGCCAGCTACCCTGACAGGGTTTGTCCTGTACACGGTGTTGAAGAATTTCTGCACATTATGATCTTTCTGCCTTGTTATTTTTTTATCACTTCCCAAAGCTCCTGAAAACTGATAGCTTTGAAAATRTCACATTTCTTCATTATGGGACAGATAGAAWCACAGAATCACAAAGTGGTTTGGGTTGGAAGAAACCTTAAACCTCATTTCTTTCCAGCYCATGCCAYGGGCARGGRMMCCTTCCACTATCCCAGGCTGTCCCATCCARCCTGGCCTTGGGCACTTCCAGRGATCCAGGGGCAGCCACAGCTCCTCTGGGCAACCTGTGCCAGGGCCTCRTCACCCTCACAGGGAATAATTGCTTCTTAATRTCTTATCTAAAACTGCACTCTATCAGTTTGAATCCTGAATACTTAAATGCTAATAGTAAAATAAACTAAGCTAGCTTTGTTACAAGATCCAAAAGCAAGCAAACCACTAATTTTTCTGATGGAGATATGAATGTTTGAAATGTGTTGCGGTTAATCTGTTGGAAAGTAATCTCTGCAAAGCATTTAATCAGATCAGGGAGTTCTAAAAATCTCTGCATTTTTGCAAAAATCTCGCGAGGGAGACTCAGGAGCTGCTTTTGCTRCTCTGTGGATCTYTATGTGAGCATCCCAGTGCTTGGTYTGGTCCTAAGCTAATCTGAACMGTAGTTAATGATTAGCTTTTGATAGAGATAATGATGTGCTTGTCAGCATTATGTGTGGGTTGAGAAACTTTGATCAGTCTCATACTTGTTGCCTTTCTGRAGAAGACGGCTCTCTTGGAGTCGGTAGATGGAAAACCTGCCTCTGGAAGAGTAAGTACTCAGCATTTTTTAGCTCTGAATCATTTCTGCTTTGGATTAGCAGCTCTGTGGCAGTTCAGGGGTTTGAAAATGATGAAAAAAGCAGCATTTGAAGCTCTTTTCCAGCATGGTTTTTTGCCACTCAGAGAAGAATTGTTGATGGCTCTTGTTCCAGCTTTCCATGCACTACAGTCATGACTCTTCCTGTCAGAAGAGTGTCACGAGGCCAAGGCTCCTGCAAAGATAAGTTCCTTTGCAGAGAACAGAGTTGATTGCTCCTTTCCTCTTCTTGATATTGGAGATATTCTACCTTGCTGAGATTGTATTTTCAATGATTCAATAATTTCAGTAATACTTTAAGTAATTTAGTTGCATTTCCAAAAGGAGAATGTGGAGATGCTGTGTTCCATGGATTGGGGCTATGATTTTGTGCTCTGAATCCTTCCAAGTATTTGTGTTTCTACCTGGAAGCTGTTTATATGTCAATGTGCCATCCTCTTGGTGTTTGCCAAGRTTGTGGATCAAGAGTAGGAAGGTGCCTCTGGTGATGGATAGTTTGGCTTTAACCATCTGCCAAAACAGAGATTGACTTCCTGGGCTTAATTAAAAACCCACTGGAATGGATTTTGCTATTGGTGACCTGAATTCTACCTTGCATTTTGCCCAGAAACAGCTTGAGGCTTCTCAAAACAAGTGTTTGGAGTTACAAAAGAATTTGATTCTTGGCTGTGGTAAAACAAGTTCTTGTGTTRAGGGACAAGTCACGGATGGTGATACAAAAATAAATGAACACACATCCATTTCTCCTCTGCAAGGGAAGGTATTTTTCTAAAAATCAGTCTTGTGGACTCTTAGGTCTTTAGTCAGAGCCTGAATTTTAACGGTGACCCTGACATGCCAGAGCAGGAGCTGGAAATCCCAGCATATCCCAGTAGGAGTGGACAGCAACATATGGCTGTTGCGGCAGTGTTTGACACAGGCTGGAATGTGGCAGCTCCAGGGAAGGGGAATGGTTGAGTGGCCACCTCAAAACGCTGTGTCTGCACATGGACACGCTTCTAAGGAGTAATTACTAACAAACCACTGCTTAAATATGAAAAGAAAGAAGGGAAATGTGCTCCTGGAATTGTTCTTCGAGGATACTTTCCCATGTGGTGGAAGCTTATGAATAATGTGTGGCTGTACTGGACATGGGAAAACGTGTGTGCATTGCTTAAACTGRTGTGTCTCATGTGGAATGGCCTCCTAAAAAATAACAGTTTTGGAGYGTGGTTTTGTTGTCATTTAGATTCTCAAAACACCTAAAAGCCAGTTCAGAATTTGTATAAGCGTTGCCTTTTTTGGGCTAAGTCTGGTTATGATGTTGAAAAGCAGCAAAAGAGGGCAAGTGAGCTGTGTGAAAATGGRCAAGTAGGGTGAGATCTGGGAATCTCCTGTGAATCACCTATGCTGGACTCCATTTTATGAGGCCTCTAATCAACCAGTGCCATCTGTTTACAACTCTCAGCTTTGGTTTTGTCTTCATGGGACAAAGGTATTTATGCTGTTGCTAGATAAAATCTGTAATGAGATAGTAAAAGATATTATCTGTAATCCTCCACCTGTATTAAAGGCCCAGTATTGCACTTCTAGGACTCACTGAATCACTCTTGCCTCTGAGAAAAGTAACTTGTGTTTTCTTTCTTGGGAATGCACTTCTTTACTCTGGTTTAATTTTGTGTCTCCTGAGATTATTTTATAGTTTTACAGGGCTTAAGGCTCAAAGGCACCCTATAAAATCAGTCTGGTTAGAGCTGTYTATACTATGTAGCCTGGTGTGTGTCCTTCCCCCTCCAGCAAACCATGGAGCAATGGTTTATTAGGATTACCTTGCGAGTAGTTCCCTGTCTCACATCCTGACATATCTGTCATTCCTTAGAGATGGAATACTTCTGCATGTGGCCACTGAACAGCCACAAACAATAATCCAAGTCCTTACCCTGTGACAGACGCATTTTTGTGGGATATAGCTCCTTTCCATACGTGCAAGTGGTGCAGGAGGTGTTGAACAGCAGGAATCTGGATGCTGAATAAACACAATGAAGACTCTTGTATGTAAAAGAGGGTTTTCTTTTTTTGTTTGAGGAGAAAACTTTTCCCTTCATTTAAAAAGAGCCTGTTAGCCTGTTGTAGATAGAGGAGCACATGCTGGAAGCTGTTCTTGATTAGGGCATGAAATAGGAAGTGACATTCTTCACTAGGCCTGGGTTTTCTAAGGAAGTAGAAATTGTCTAGTCTTACAGGATGCACATCTTGCAAGATAGTGTTTCAAATATTAATATATTTTTATATTAAAAAGTTTTTGAAGAGTATCGCAAGGCTCTGGACTCTGTCCCATTTGTTCTCAGCCTCCCCTGAGGCAGCRGGGTGATTCTGGCTCTCTGGCCATATGGATTCCATCTCCCTAGTCACTATTTCTGTGTTTGGTTGTGTAACATCTGAGCAAAAACCGACACTGAGGATAAGGAAGTGTCTGTTTATTCAAGAATTATGTAATCTTGGAAAATACGTGTTATGTGGCCCTGCTTTTCTGTCTCCTCTTCCTGGTGCTGTCCTGTGTCTCAGCACTGCTCAGGATCCTCGGTTGTCCTCAGCTGATGAGTGAGTGCTGGGAATTTCTAGTGGGGGCTTCCCCGATGATTCCTGACTGAGCACTGCCCACTCTCCATTGCAGCACAACCTCTTACACCACTGGCCTTTGAGCCATTCTGCCTAATCTGTGCTTAAATGTCCTCCCTTCCTGCCAGGAAGAGAAGGCCCTCAGGTTTTTCCTCCCGGAGTGCTGAATCCTGGGGACTTTGTGACCTGGATTTGTGTTACTGTGTTCCTGTGTCATGCCCTTGAGGATGTGAGGAAGAGAAGTGAAGCTCTGATAGTGTGGCCTGCTGGTCTGCAAACCTGGTTTGCTTCACAAGGCAAAGGGAGTGCTGAAGTGCTTCTGTAGATGGCTCCTTTGATGGAAACTTGTCAGTTCTAGCTCTGAATTCATGCTGGCATTGGCTACAAGGAATTTTGATGTCTGCTATGGCTTTTATCCTGGATGTTTCATAAAGAAATTGTAACATGGCATCCTGTGTCAGTTTTGGGATCTCCAAAGCCCTGCTGTTCTCTCCAGATGAGAGAATCATGAGCCAGCTTTGGTACAGCATCTCCTCTGCTTTGGGAGCTGTGGGAATGGCAGTCACTCCTCAGGTCTTGCATGTCCTGTGGCGCCTCAATTCTGACGCTTTCCAGAAACTTCTGTGCTCTTGTGTGTCAGAAAGCGGGATAACTGCCTTATTCCCCCAGACAGAAAGRGGAACAATGAACAGTGTGGGGCAAATACAGAATCCAGAAGACTTGCGGTGGAAGAAGTGAAACTCAGGTGCAGAATTGAAAAAATTGTGCTCCTGAGTGCAGGAGTCAGAGGCCTCGTGCAGAACAGATGTGCTCTGGCTTTGACACCCCAGAGGATATTGATGTCCTTACTGTTTGTACCCAGTGGGCAGAGCTGGTGGGAGCTGGGAGCTGTTCTTTTGGAGCAGTAACCAGGAAAAGGGGAAAGTTTTGTGACACTTGGAGATGAACAGGGAAACTGAGCTGTGGAACATATGTCAATCACCTTTTAATTGGTATCACCTTCTCTCTCTTCCACTTTGCTGTCTGCTGATGTAGCAGCTCCTCTTTATGAATACAATGTTCGTTGGCATTTATTGGCAATAAAAACAACAGCTTGTGCTTGACATGTCTGTTCGTGGCTTTCTGCTCCTGGTGAGCAGGTGGGTGGCTCCAGRCCAAGTGAGCTCGGCTTTGTTCCCTGAGCTGCACTTCGGATTTGCTTGGCTTATTATAGTCTCTGGCTGGGGTGGAATGTGCTCTGATCCTTGCAAAGTGCCTCTCTGAGGACTTCTGGTTAATTTGGGCTCACACAGGTTGAAATGCTTGACCATTTGTGTTTTATCAGGGTGGGAGCAAGTTATTGCAGAAAACACCAGTTCATGATGTTCTTGACATCTGTTCCTCTAACACAAGTTTGCTGTGTCCTGCCTGSTTGTCCTTTGTGTGGATAAGAGTCCCCTGTATGGATAAGTGTCCTCAGCTTCGTGACAGCCTCCAGCATCTGTCCCAAAAATACTTCTCTTGAGCCAGGCTTCTGTGACAGATGTGCTCTGAGCAACATCTGCCAAATAGACTGTTTTGCAGGCCTGCACCTTGTGGCATTCACAGCAGCTGCCAGACCCAATCCTGGTAGAATTCCTGGTGTCATGCCCTTCCTACTGTTTTGTATTGGGCAGGTGAGGGACTGTGTTGCATTTGCAAAGGCATGAGAATGATCCAGTCACGTGTATCCACTGCTGTACTGGGCCCCAAAGCCTGGTGTGCACCTTCCAAACCATTGTCACCCCTGCAGGAGGCAAGGAGCTTGTGCTGCTGTGCTGAAGAGATGCTGCCCATGGTGGTGTCCCAGCCAAGAGTGGGGTGCCCTGGGAAGCAGATGCAGGTAGTGACCCCAAGATTTGATCCAACTGTTGGAGGCATGGATCAGTCTCTGAAATTGCAGTGCTTCTTTCAAAGGAAGACATGATGTTTACTGGAATGTGTGTGGGATTYTTTTGTGGATGAGGGGAATTTCTACCCCTGTGTTGCTGACCTGGGATTTGTGAGGCAAAGAGACAAASCAAGGTGTGATGGTGTCCATTCTGTCACCTTTTGCTAAAGGTTCCTGTGGTCATTGTGGAAGTGATCTTACCCTGCTGCTGAGGCGGGAGCTGAGAGGTGGCCAGCACAAGCAGAGGGRCTGTTGTAGGGTAGAATTGAATAGAAGAGGAATAGGATGGGAAAGTTAAGTTGGAATTGACCTTCAAGAATCACCTGGTCTAACTGCCTGGTCACAGCTCGTTGGAGTTGGGGACCCTTTGTGAGACAGTGGAGGATCACTCTTGGATCTCCATGCAAAGCTCCCTGTGCATTCCAGATGCTTGAACCTGGTCTGGGTCAGGCTTCTCTGGCAGAAATGAGGCTACAACCACGAGAGGGTTGGCAAGGACTCCTCAGTGTTGCCAGGATTCTCAGAAGTATCATTCATTTACTGCTTTTCCATCTCTTTGTAGTTTCAGTATGGCTGAGGAAAACGCTTGACCACGAAGGAGGCTTAGCCTAACTCCCCATTATTTGGCCACCTGTACAGAGCTCATTTMTCAGCCTTTCCTCTGATGTTATCAGGCTTAGAGTCTGAGGTTTTCTGCACTGCAGGATTGTTTTCAGCTGCCATCTGCTCCATTGGGGCTGTGAGTAATGACATGGTGTGTGCTTCACTTAATGAAGTTCAGTGCATTGTCCTGTAAAGAACAATCTGTCCTGGATTATTTTTTTTCCTTGTTCAAAGATCACAGATTTCCTGAGGCATCTGCAGAAGATGGGAGATTAGGAATGACCATCCCCTTCTAGGGAAGCCTCTAACAGAAGGTGACCAGACAAGTTTGCTATAAAAATAAACTCCATCAAAGGGACATTATTGTAGCTATGCTGAGAGGAAGAGCTCTGGCCCCTCCTCAAGTAATGGGGATTGTGCTGAGCAACTGTGAYCAGCTYTGCTTTAGTTGTAYAGTTGAGGGATGCTTTGWTTTAGAGCAGTGGASARGACCTTAAGGATTGAACMTATGAGGATACTTTATYGACTTATTTTAATCTTCATCTTAAYKATACATTAATTGATGTATATAACTGCATTAAGCTGCCAAATAAGTTGTGCAGCTCCAGGAAGGTTGTGTGAGCCAGCATCCCAACTGGAATCCATAGTCTGAAACTGGACCATTGTTTRGGGATTTTGCCATGTCTGTGAATGCTGTGTGATGGTTCCTTGTGGAGGGAGCAACCTGACCCCTGGGGACACAGCAGCCCTGAAATGAGAGGGACAAAYGTGTACTGGTACAAGTGGGGAATGTGGGAAAGAAACCCAAGGATTTGGTAAGAATAAATGAAGCCAACATTGGCAGCCAGGAGCCCTGAAGGATGGGTGTTTGGGGGAGCACCTACTGCAGGGTGTGCTTGTTGGCCCCAGCCCTGTGATCTGGCTGTGCTGCAGAGAACCTGGGCTCAACTTGCTTAAAGTGTCATCCCCAAACCTCCTTGTGTGGGTGATGTGGTTTTGCTTCATTCTCCTCCCACATCCTGCCTATGGGGTGTGTCCAGGTCAGCTTAATAAGGGTCTGTCKCAGCGTGGGCAGGTACCATCAATCGTGGGCATGGCTCATGGACAGCAGAACATGTGCTTTTCATGTGCTTTGTCATTCCCTTCAGCATCCATGATGTGCTGTAGTGGTTCCAGCTGGGATCCTCACTGGAGGTGATAGCAGAGGATCAGATCTCCTGGATGGGTTTCTCCCCTCATAAAATGTGAAAGCCTTGCAAGTCATTTTTAGAAGCCCACTCTGTGCCTGTGTTGTGCATTCCAGCTGCCCAAGAGCTGRGCTCTGGGTGCTCCCAGCCTGSCTGCCTGTCCCTGCTGATGTCCCTGCTGCCTCCTTCCATCCTGGCACGTCACAGGCTGCCCAGGCATTGTCCCCTTTAGAGCCTGAACACAAGATGTTGTCTGCAGCCCTGCTCAACTCTTTTTTTTGCCTGTCATTCTTCACTCCCTGCACTCCACCCTCTGGCATCTCAGGCTGGRTRTCCTCCAGTGTGCCTGTCCTCCTTMTGAAGTTCTRAAACCAATGGGTGTGAATAGCTGATCTRTATCTTTCCTGCTTACAGTAAGGTGGACAGGGAGAATGTGCCCTGTGTCACAACACTCTGTGTTCCTGCTTGGCTCTGCTGATCCAGCCTAAATCCATTTGAAAGCTTCCATGGTCAGGGACAAACCCCAGGAAGTCTGAACTCAGTCTGACCCTCAGTGTGTATTGGAGCTCCTGAGCTGTGCCCWTCTTCTCTTCATCCAACTCCCTTCTGGTATGTTGAGGTTTTGGGAAGTTTAAACTTCTGGGAAAAGCTTTAGGATGAGACTTTAAGATGGTGAGGGCAAGTACCAGGGCAAGCCACAGTTCTGCTGTGAGCTTACAAACATTCCTTGAATTCTTAATATAGCTCTAAGGGTTCTTTCTTTGGAAATTGTGCAAGGGAAATACAGAGGTGTGCAATTAAGTGTGCTGAGCACAGCACCGCTCCTCCCTGTGTCTCAGTCTGGGGTTGCTGAAGCTGCTTGGGAGAGTASCAAGGGGAATTTTGACACTGGAAAACAACAGTGTGTATCTGTAACACRTGTTCGGCTACATCACTGAAGAATGTAAAATATATCTTTAAAGTGTGAATTTATAGCTTGGCCCAAGGGGCCTGGCTGCCATTGCTGGGTGCTCCTACAGCATAATCAGGTAAACTTGGTCTGTCCCTGAGCTGTGCCTTTAAGCAGCTCTGGAGCTATGCCTGGGATCCTGGAAGAATCACAAGTCCACCCATTTGGAAAGGAAGCAGTTAAAGTAGAAAAGTTTGCCAGGAAATTGAATAAACTAAAAGCAGTGCTTAGGTCTCCTGATGACGAGCTCAGTGGAGCCCACAGCTAGAGCCAGTGAACAGAGCTGCAGTGTCTGCAGGCTGCTGCTTCCCTCCCACTCCATTTACAGCGCTGCTAAACAAAAAAGGGATTGGGCTTGGGACCACAAGCTGGGAGCCAGTGGAGCTCAGTCTGCCAGCGGCACTGCTGTAAGTAGAGCACCCAGAACTCCTGAGTGTCTTTTCCATTCTGTATTTTTTTCTGTATCATTCCTTTGTGTCATGCAGCACTGAGCCATATGTGACATGTAAGCGAGAGATCTTTGCTTTTCCAGCTTGCTGTTTTTAATCATTTTCCCTTGCCTCTCTCTCAGGAACTTTGATTTTAATTCTTAGTAAATGTTACCAGGTCTTTCTCACTTCTTCAGGAGAAGAGAGGGACCTCCTGACCCTGTTCTTGTTAGCAGAAGTGCTGGTGGAGACACCCTGGATACGAATCACTCCAGCTGTGTTCAGAGGAGTCAGGAGGAGCCAGTCCTGTCTGCAGCAGTACCCTATCTCTGGGACAAATTAATTGCTCTAAAGGAGATTGGAGAGGTGATTTTTAAGGCTCTGGTCCTTTTGGGCAGAGCCAGTGGAATCAGTTTTATTTCTTAGGTTATCAGAACTGGGTTGGGAAAGATGAGGCACTATTTAGAAGGGAAAAGTTGTTGCTGTAAAAGTTGGGCATTGATTTAGGGCTTCATTATTAATCCTGTTAGATGTCTGATTTGGAAAGGGGCATAATTCCCTTTGAATGTGACTTTAAGGAAGATCTGTTTGACACTGAGCTGATTGTAAAGTACTTTCTGGGAGGGAGCTTGGTAGATCCTTCCCATARTGTGTCCTGTTTCTGCATGTCCTGTGTTTCTGCATTGGAAGGTGTATTTTCCTTGGGTGTTTGCCACAGGAAAAATTTGTGATTTGCTGTGAAGTTGCACGTCTCTGGATGAMCACAGCAGAAGCAATATATTGGGAAGCTGTGGAGTGAGTTATRTGTAATGACTGATCTTGTGGCTGAGACCTGCTTGGGAAGACTGCTCTGATTTTGGCATCTCACCAGGTTCAGCTTGTTAACCTGCCCTCCTGTATACACTGACATATCCTGCCTGTCCTCCCCTTCTCTGTGCCCTGGAGTGGCAAATGTGGCCTCCTTGCAGTGGAGGTGAGGCAGCACTGGTTTTGTGTTGGTGGAAGGTGAAGGTAAGTCCTGGTGCTGCCTGTTTGCTGCTGTCAGATCCTGCTCCTGAACCAGCCTGGTTTGCAGAGCTGCCACGATGGCATTGCAGGGGTGGGACAGAAATCTTTGTGAGGACAGAGCCTGCTTGAGGTCAGTCCTTCTCCAGGATGGTGGCTGAAAGTCCTGTGTGTAGATCTGAGTTTTACAGTTTTCCTTAAAAATGTGAGGGGTTTTGAAATGGAGGCTCTGGCTTCTCTCACCCRGGGTAACAGCACTGAGAGGGAAAGGAACAAGCCCTGCAGAGAATTTCCTCATTCCTCTCTCCTGTTCCACCCTGTTTGTTTTCTTAGGCAGTAGGTTACTGCAGAGCACAAAAAAAATCGTTCTGTGTGTGTGTCCCTTGAGACAAGTACACCCTGGGGTCTGTCCCCTTCAGGTGTTCAAATTGCTGAATTCAAGAGGGTTGAGCCTGGTGCAGTCACAGACTGTGGCAGATCCCTCTCTAGGGCATGCTCAGGAGTCCACTCCAATGCCTCTCCCTCTCAGTGCAAACATCTGGAGCCAGGGATCAAGTCACCCATTCAGGCAGAAATACCTGCTGAAGGGCTGGCCTTGTACGAGGTTAAACCTATTTAAAGAATTTACAATAATAGAAAGTTGGGTGGAGGGGAGGATTTTTTTCCTTCAGGTATGGAGTCAGCCTTGTTAAACCAACGCTTTCTTGTGACACGCAGAGCTCCACATCTGTCAGTTTGTTTCTTAGGAGTCTGTGCAAACCACCCAGGGATTGCAGCTTGGAATATTACACACCCGTTAACCTGTTGCTGCTGCTACCTTARTGTTTTTTATCCCAGGGCATAGATAGAGATCTCCTAAGTTGTAAATCAGTCTGGCTGTCCACTGGAACTGATTTATTTTAAAATAGAAATTTATCCACTGTTTGTTGTCTTTAGTAATACAAAACACAGCTGAAGTGGCTCAGATGAGGTTATTTCCTCTTAACCTACTTAATACCTCATCCTTTCAGGATCTCATAACATGTCCTTCAGTGTTGAGTAACTGCAACAAGGGGTTGGATTTGGTGTGGTAGCACTGGAGTAGCAGGGTGGGAAGGAGCTACACTGCTGAGGGTCAACCTTGCTCTTTGTAATCTCTATCATAGCCTGCCCAGCCACAGGTAGCCACTCCTGAACACCTGACCTCTTTGTTCCTACAGAGTAAATATCCCCTACTATTTCTGCCTTCCTGCAGACAAACGATGATTAGTGAGAAGGAAAGGAGTGAGATGCTGGACACAATCCAGCCATGGCAGTTTTTCATCTGGTAACCAGCCAGGGCTTCTGTGGAGCCTATTGGAACCTGCTGAGCCTGGCAGGAGTGTGAAATCCTAAAAGGAATAAATAGTCATTGGACAGTAGTCACTAGAGAGGATGTTGTGTCCAAAGGAAAAGCAGTGGATCAGTCAGCTGAGAGGAGAGGGAGGAGACAGACAGAGGGACAGCTCTGATCTCTGCTCTCTGTGAGCAGSGACAGGACCCAGGGAACAGCTGGAGCTGTGTGAGGGGCAGGTTGAGGTTGGATTTGAGGGAAAGGTTCTTGTGTCCCCAGAGGGTGCTGGCACTGCCCAGGCTCCCCAGGGAATGGTCCCGGCCCCGAGGCTGCCAGAGCTCCAGGAGCGTTTGGACAGCGCTGCCAGGGATGGACAGGGTGGGGTTGTTGGGGTGTCTGKGCAGGGMCAGGRGCTGGACTCAGTGATCCTTGTGGRWMCCTTCCASCTCTGGACATTCCATGGTCCTATGATTCCAGGAGATTTTGGCTGGGAGAGAGGGGAAGTTCTTGTGTTACGTCTTTCCTCTCATAGCACACTTACCTTTGATCTCATGAGGTAAAGCACTTGGGCTATTCTTCCTTCCCTGAGGCAAAAGACAATTTGAAGTTTGTGTGTCTTGGCAGACAGTTCCTTTCCCAAATGTTTGTTTTTTGGGACTGCATGAATATTTCAGCTCTGGAACAGGATAATCTCCCAAGCTGTGCCATATGGAAATCACACTGGGCATTCTGCAGGTATCCCTTGGTRAAGTTTTTCTCTGTCACCTGAGCTTTTGCTTGCATTGGTCTCTCTCCTTTTTTCCTCCCCATGGACATTTTTCCGGTCTCAATATTTAAGCACAAATCAGGGGCMAAGTGAGCTAAAAATTATTGGCAGAAATATGGACATGGAATTCATTCTGCTTTAGCCAGTGCCCTTAGATTCCATGACACGTTACTTTCCAGGGGATTATTGTGAAGTTGTCTGAAGCAATAAGAGTTGGACTACAAAATTCATCTGCAACAGAGAAACAGAACATACCTGAGCTGTGGGTTCCTGATGTCACAGGTGCTTACCTGCAGGATTTAATTTCAGTGTTTGCAGGGTGTATGACTTCTTTCTCTTGAGTTTGTCCCCAGCAGTGCTTAGTRTCTTTATGTTCCCCAAATCTTGAATTTCTCTCATTTCTCTCTTTAATTTAACCCCAAAGCCTTTGGATATTCCCCTGTCATGGATGTTCCACAGGGCTGCACTGACATTCGTGTTCAGGGCCACCAGTGATCCCTGCACAGGGTCACTGTCACAGCTGAACCAGCTCCACCACCAGCTGCCATTCGGGCTTTTATTTGCTATTTTCAATTTAGAAAGTGCTTCTTGAGTCTCATTTCCTCTCTCCAATATAAATATAGCCATATCTACCTGTTTAAGCACCGTGTTGCCTTTTGACTTAAAAAACTGGAAAAACACACTTGTAAACTCTTCCGATGATTTATGTGGAAGGAAATATATCTCCTCATTTTTTTAAATGGTAATTTGATAAATTGTTTTTATTTCACTTGGTTTTACCATAGTGCAGTCCTGGTTGGGAGGGTACAGAGTGTTCCAGGCAGGGTTCAGTAGGACAGAGGCTGTKCTTTCAGGACTGACTGGTATTCCCAGGTTATTTTCTCTCCTGTTGCTGTTTCTACCTGATGATATTCCTTTCCCACCAGCAATTGTCCCAGGTGCCAGGCAGTGGTGGGGCAGAGTGCAGCAACCATGCCCACAGCTAACCACGAAGGGTATTTTTATTTATTTATTTTTTAGTGTATCCAGACATCCCTGATTTGTGGTAACCAGATTAGGGATTGGGACAGGCAGCCTCCTGAGTGTTTCTACCACTGTGGGTAATGTGATTAGAGGGGAGATGTGGCAATGTAAAGCTCTTGGAAATGAAATTGGATTGCCTGTGGCTGTTGCAGACCTTTGCCTGGCAGTAGGTCTTGTACCAACTAACACAATTTCTGTGTTAAACATGTTCCCAATAAAATGTATAACTGTCAATTAAGAGAAATCTTGTAATCTGATCCTTCAGTATGTGCAATTTAACGTGGTGCTTGTGATGTTTTTGCCTCTTCCAAGACTGCAGTTGAGAAAGGACTGTGTTTTTTTCTCATATAGATAAGAAATGTTCCTTTATGCTGAGTGCTCTTCCCCAGGTGCCATCTCAATTAAATTAGGCTGCAGAGGGACACACCTCCTTTAAATTGTCCTGCTGTGTGCTCTCTGTAGCCAGAGCAGGACCATGAGGATCCTTCMGCAGTTTTCCAGAGGCAGCAGTTCTCAGTGGCCTGGAATATTTTCTCTTGCATTAGCAGTAGAGAAATCACTTTCTGTTTAAAAAGATTTTTGATTTTTTATTTGTTTTGCAGGGTCCCACTTTTCTATGTGCCTTTCTGAATCTGTCTGCCCTCAAGATGTCTCACCACATGAACGGCTCCATGCTGCCAACCTCACATCCCCCTGAGCATCACCACTCCTCCACCACAGCCTCGGGACATGGCCATGGGCCTGACATGATGATGATGGTAAGTGGARAATTCATAATTAACCAGAGAGTTTTTCCTTGTCTGTGGTTCARAGTAACTTGATATCTTAAAGACTGTGCTCTTGAGAGCTGGAAATTAGGCTGAGCTTTGGAAGACAGGAGTCCATCCAGGTTAAACCCAGACCCTGTTGTGGTCTTCTGGAGTGAAGGAACATCATGATGGGATACACAAAGTGAAATGATTTCAAAGCTGGAGATGCTGTGGTGAAATTGTCTTTTCTTGCAAAAACCTTTCTAGGAGCCAGCTTAGTGTATGCTCTTCAGCCAGCTAAGGGCAGAAACGCAAAGCAAGAGTTTTGCTGCAGGAAACGGCTGGATGGAGTTCTGCAGGCTGGCAGTGAGAGCCCCAGGCAGCAGTGAGAGGATTGCCCCGCAGTGTGAGGGGCCGTGCTGAGCTCCTCTGTGCCCTTCCCTCCTGAACTCTCAGAGCACACTCAGTTTGGGGAGCAAAGCACTGCCAGGGCTCTTTGTCAGGCTGTATTGGTTCTGATTCCTGCTGCTGCAGCTGACTTTSATTCCAACAGGTTCAGACTTGTTCATTCTTGCATCTTTGAGGCTTTGGAGAGATCCTGGCCAGGGTTTCCATGGAGATGGCTGTAGGATCAGTGTTTGTGTGTAGCCAGTTCTAGGAACTTTTTTTMAGCTTTTTCTCCTTTTCCTAAATACTTCTGGAGTGAGTTTCAGATTGTTAAAACATGTTTGTTTATGTTTAAATATCAAAAGGAGGGGAGAGAGGGTACATTTCCATTTCAAATGAGAGTGTTCTCGGGAGTGGATTTTGCAAACCTTYAGTTGGAGTTTGTCTRCCAGCTCTGTGCCTGAGGAGAGAAWGAAGAATCTCTGCTTCTACTTCTACTGCAACCACTGTCACAACAGAGGAGAGCACTACAACAGCCTTGGTGGGCATGGCCCACGTGAAGCTCTCAGTGCAGCAGTGCCACTGCTCTCCTTGTGAAGCTTTTCCCAAAATTTCACAGCTCAGTATTGGCATCCCTGGGCCATTRTTTCCATGTAAATGTCATTTCTTTACAAATGTCAAGTGTTTGCTGGATAGTTACAGGACCCTGCCTTGCCCTGCAGCTGAAAACTGTGAGTAATTGCACAAGATTTTGAGTTCATATTGCAAATAAATCTGTCAGGAAAGGCAGTAAATAGGTACAGCATCTCAAGATAACAGACTGAGCACATTTAGTGTGTGTTTTCCTGTTCTTCACTGGCACTAAGTAACTCAGGTTCAGCTGCAGTTCTTTGGTTCATGTGGATTTTGTTTTAAATGTAAAGATGKTAAATTCATTGAAGAGATGAAAGTACTCTCTAAAAGCTGTTTTACAGTAATTTCTGCTCTGGGGAAAATGAGTGTGTGCTGATTCTTATGGATGCTGAAATGAATCATAATTCTGAGCTTCAGCAAATAACCTTAATTAAGCAACAAGGGAAGTTCAAAGAGAAGTTCCTCTTGCTTGGTCAGGACTTCCCATGTGAAAACACTGTGTGCAGCTGTGCCCAAGACATGCCAAGCTTTTTTTGCCTGGAAGTTTCTATCAYGTCCAGCTGGCCTGGGGATCACTGATGCCTTCCATTCCCACAGTGTTCACTGTGCTGGCTCAGGAACCCTTATTTTCACCCAGGGGAAGCTGTGGTCTTGCTTTATATATAGTACTCCTTGTGGTAGCTGTGTTTRGGCCTCTGTTTCCCATGGGATTGGGAATTCCACAGGGAGACAACACTGCTTGCACAGTAMAGGATGGGACCAGAGGAGTCACCTGTACAACCCTTACCTGTGTGAGCACAAGTGAGGTCAACGTGGGGAAAGGAAAGTGCCCTGCACCCCAGTTCCTGAGGGGATGAGGAGGCAAGCAGGAGCTCTGTGGGGACGTCCCCAATCCCTGACTTCTTCTGTTGCTGGGGAGAAAAGGAGCTCCAAAAGCAAGGAGAAGGCATTTAGCTGCAGTTCTGTGAAGGACAGGCCCTCCTGCCTGAAGGAGCTGGAACCTGGAGCATCTCATCCCTGTCTTGCTTGTGTGCGTTACAGCAGGACTGGAGAGTTTTTTGGTGTTTATGTGGTGACCAAATACACTGATCTGAGTTCTTGTTCTGATACAAACCCTATTGCTGCACCTTGCTKTGAGCTCTGTCCTGGGATGAGCTCTCCAGGCTCATCTTGGTGTTCTTTGTGTTTTGGGCAGGCCATGACTTTCCACTTCAGCTGTGAGAATGTGCCATTGCTGTTCTCTGGACTTACTATCAATTCTCCTGGAGGTTAGTAACACTGTCTTACGCAGTCCAAACAAAAACTTTGCAATTGGTGTTTCAGGATTCATGTATCAGGAATTACCTTGTTGCTTGTGCTAAAAACACACCAACATGCTGTGCTGAATCTGATTTAAATGTCATCTGTGGAGTGAAAGGAAAAAGATGTTTGTAGAGTTCAAGAATTTGCTTTTTATTAACAAAGGTGATTGTTGGTTTTGCTTCATGGGTGGAATTCCAGCTAGTGCGTGGATGAAATTCCCATTTCCCACCTGTCCATGCATGCACATGGAGCCTGGCCACAGCCAGTGCAGCATAAAGGGGTTGTTCAGTGACACAGTGACTTTACTGACATGTTTTCTTGCCCAGAGACAATAATGTTTCCTCTCTTGTCAGAAATGGCTGGTGCTTTTGTGGCCGTCTTCTTCCTGGCCATGTTTTATGAAGGCCTTAAGATTGCCCGGGAGTGTCTGCTCCGTAAATCCCAAGTCAGCATCCGCTATAACTCCATGCCAGTGCCAGGCCCCAATGGCACCATCCTGATGGAGACACACAAAACCGTGGGGTAAGGATTGCACTGCATTCTAAAGCAAAACTCTGTGGGTGAAACTGGCACAGAAGAAACTTTGTGCAGCCAATTTTGATCTCTGGAGAGCGTCCTGACTCCAGACTAGGACACTGCTTGGCACTGGAGGATGGGGCACACCTGGGCACCTTCGAGGATGGGGATAGGAGGAAAGCAGCAAGGAGCCAGATGAGCTTGGGGTTTTTGTAATGAACATGTCTGGGGAGTTCCCAGGAGCAGAGTTTGGGTGTTACATCCAGTGACCCCAACAGAAAACATTCAGGATCCTTTTGCTGACAAGTAGCCAAGGCCTCAGTGCAGAGCAGGAACAATTTTGCTTTTTAATGGGGGCAGTARAAGAAGCTTGGCAAAGTCTGTTTCTCAGCTAAAAGTTGTGTCCTCCCAGCAAGCTCTGTGCTTGCTTTGCTTTGTGGGGAAAASCACAGTTCCAGGTGCCAGCTGCATGCAAGAGTCCCTGCCCAGTCTGGTGTCACCTTCTCTGCCATGCTACACCCACCTTGCTGTCCTGGCAGCTTTCTCTTTGGGGCTGTGTGTTTCCCACCTGCCCCGTGTTCACTGACTTGGTTGGGTTTGTGTTCACAGACAGCAGATGCTGAGCTTGCCCCACCTGCTGCAGACCGTGCTGCACATCATCCAAGTGGTGGTCAGCTACTTCCTCATGCTGATCTTCATGACCTACAACGGGTACCTCTGCATAGCCGTGGCAGCGGGAGCGGGCACCGGATACTTCTTCTTCAGCTGGAAAAAGGCRGTGGTGGTGGATATCACAGAGCACTGCCATTAACACTGGATGTGCCCACAGGCCTCTCCACCCCACTGCTCCCTGCAAGTGCAGCCACCCCGAGGACTGGAGCATTCCTAAGCTGCAAAASAATCATGACAAAGAAAATCAACTGGAGTTCACCACAGGTTCCCAGAGGGATGCAGGGATGTGAGGAGCTGGGACACGCTGCTCCCTTGACTCTTGAGAGTCCGTGGCAGCCATTCTTGGCCAGGATTTGCTTTATTCTTAGATTATGCTGTGATTGAAATTAGTTGGCTGACAGAACCGTAGAAATTATTATTTTAAAAAGAAAACAAAAGCATTTTATTTTTAAATTGTAAMTGCTCGTCAGTGAGGGTTTAATGAACAGTAGGAAAACATCAAAGTTGCCAATAGTGTGCAAATGGCTGTTTTAATTTTGATGTTTTTCAATGTGTACATAATGCCAGGGGAGGAGATTGCCCTGGCATTGTGGCTTTTGGGGCCAATGACACCTTTTGCTGTAGGATTCAGCCTCTGGGGAAGATTTGGTGCTGCACATCAGACAYGCTCAGGTGTGTCCTGGCAAGGGAGGACTTGGACCCAAGGATGTGACCTGTGTGCTTCAGGAGCTGGATGAACCTGCCCTCCAAGCCCACCAGAGGATGATGAGTATTTGTGAATCTGATGTATCCAGCAGCTTTACTCAGTCTCCAGGGAGAACACTTGAGTTTGGCTGCTTTCCTTTCCCAATTATGGAGCAGATGCAGAATAATAGTTCTGTATTTWCAGGGCAGAAGGATTCTAAATAAACCATTGAACCCGCAGGTACTTCATGTGGAACTGCACCTGGATGGAACTAGAGCTAAACTTTGGCTTACTAGAACTGGCTCTGTAAATGAGGCAAGAGCTAAATAATGATTTCATGACACTAAAGTTAAAGTGGCTGAAGAGGGTTGTCCTGGATGGAAGTGAAGGGGGAAAACAATCACATTCCTGTTAACAAGAGATTGGGAAAGAGGAGGATGAAAACATAGGACTACAGTAGCATGGACTGATAAAAAAGTATTCCTGACCCAGATGACTCCTCTTTGTCTTAATAATACTGTGCCCATGCTGGAGGTGCAGATTCTCAGTGCCAARGGGGATGGGTGCTGTGGTGCAGGGGAGAACTCAGTCAGTGCTGTGGGCTCTGCCCACAGGCAGGACAGGCTGTGACAGGGGCAGGACTGCCCTCCTGCCTGCCTGGTGCCAGGACAGGCTTGGGGAGCAGCTCTGGTTTAGCACCTGGATATTAAACTGCTGGTTTTTRTGAGGAATGTTGTGCAGAGTGTGCAGAGCTGGAGTCCTCACTCTACCCAGCTTGCCCAGTTTGTGCCTGTAACTGCTGGAAGAGAAGACAGTGAGGATTTGAGAAGGGCACTGAGAACAGGCACCACTTTCACACTGGGACTGGTGTCTGAGACATGCCATGAGAAAAGGCAATCCTGCTGGGATAAAACCTCTGGGCACACACAGGACAGTTTTTTCCTCTGGAGATGCTGCTGGTGACTGCTGGCAGCAGCTGTGTGAGRAAAGCTGATCTTTGCAATGAGAGTTTTTAGCCCCAGAGCCTTAGAGGGTGAGGCCACCCCTCTGTGCCTGGGTGCTCCACGGTGCTGCTGTCCCACCTCACCCTACCACCCCCTGTAAGGAAATCAGTACTGCTGCTYCCAGGACWTGAATTGCACCTCCCAAAGTCAGCYCTTCTGGGTTGATGCCAACTGTTTGTTTGGACATCTTGTTTTCTCTGGACAGTGCTAATAGACAATAAAAGGAGCTGAGTTAAAAGCAGGTTTAGGTTCCTAAATAGCTGCTTGCTGTAGCAAATTCACATCTGGGTGAAAGAGGCAGTTATTTTCATTGAAAAGTTCCAGCCACCTCCTGCTGAGACGGGAAAAGTGCTTCCTTCCCCAGTCTGAAGGGAGCTCTGTCTGTGACAGAACCTACTGGTGCCCTCTCTGCACCTGTCACAAAGGTAAAACTTTCCTGTGCCCTATGTGCAATCATGGGAGGGGAAGCCTGACCCTCCCCWTCCCTGGGGAGCTGAGGAATGTTAGTGTTTGGAAGAGAAAATGGACAATCCTTTCCCACTCCTGGAACTGAGAGGAAATTGAGTGTTTGTCAGAGGAGACTGGAGCTGTTAGAAGCTGGAGATGGTGGTTGATGTAGAAGATTTGCACCGCAGGGCTCGAGCCCTGAAGGAGCTCAGGGTGGCGTTGCCGTTGCTGCCATTGGTTTTCCTTGGAAGGGGCTGGACTTCTTGCCATTAAAATCACAGGGTGCAGTGAGCAGTGGCTTTGTGTGGTGACACTGGTCACCTCATATACCTCTTGCTGTGTCTTTCTTTGGAACAGAAGCTGCGTGGCCTGATCTTGATGTCACCTTTYAGCCACCTTTCTGTGTGTCCAAGTGACCAGACTTGAATTTTCTGATGGATGACTTGGAGATCAGCCCGTGGCTTGTGCAGTGTCAGTCTGGTTCTTGCTAAGCTTTTCTGCCTCGTTCTACATGTACCACCTGTGCCCCTGGAATTGTTTCTCCCCAGGATGAGCTTCCAAGGCTTATCTCCTGCCTTTGCTCTCCCCATAGAGGACACACAGCTTTCCCCAGTGTGCACAGGGAAGGGACACTGCCCTAGCAGGGCTCATCTGGGCATGAGCAGCTCTCCCACAGCCTGCACGAGGGGGGGGTTTGAGCACCGTGGGCTGCCCAGGGAAGGTGAGAAGTGGCTGAGGAAAGCAGGGAGAGGCTGTGTCTACTCTGCTCCTGAGCTCCCCGAGGCAYAGCTGACCAAGGGCTGTGTTCAGACTGCTCCCTGCCTGCCTTGGCTGTGCTGTCCTTAGTTCAATGTGACAATCTAGAGAAGCCACCAAGCTCCCCCTGTCCTCCCCTGCCTTGCCATCAGATGCAACCACAGTGTTCTCAGCCCGGGTTGCTTCATGCTGTGGCAGAGCCTGAGCAGAGCCTGACCTCCCCCTGGATGGGATCTGCCGRCAGCTCTGGGCAGCCTCAGCCCCTGTGCTGAATTTGAAATTGTCCTGGTAACACAGAGAGAGGAGGGCTCTAAGGATTACGAGACTTGGGTACATTAAATTCCTGTGTTGACACACACGTAGCATGCTTGGTTGTGATGTCCTGCTTCGGGTGACATCCTGTGCCTGTGCCCTGATGTTTGCTCTCCACACACTGTGCCTCTGGATTATCATTGAGGAGGGAGCACAGAGCATCCWGGCTGTGTCCCTCAGTGGGCTTTTGTTGCTTTTCTTTGAGTGCCTTTTGCGTTTGTCTGGAGCCAGTCCCACCCAATCCAGCAGGATTTCTAGTTTTGTTTACAGTGGACTGTCAGTTTTGTTTTTACTCTTGCTCTTTGTGGCGGTAACTTGTCTGATGTTACTGTGAATATCAAGAAATCTCTGTACATAATTAACCAATAAAATAGATTGCATTTTACTGTGGTGGGGGTGCATTTTGGAAACAATCCTCAGTKTAACCCTCAAAAGGAACAGCAGGGCCCAGCACCTGTTCAGGTGAGGAGCAGCATCCTCTGGGCCTCCCCAGCTCCAAGGAATGCACCCTGAAGCTGCTGGAATGGGAATGTGGGAATTCACTGTTAAGTTTCTCTTTGTTCCAGCCCAGTCACACTTTGCAGGTGTGGGGAGGGATGGAAAGAGAAATTGGTGCTTTCCAAATCTGCCTGCCCCAGAGAGGGAAGAGTCAGGGAGAGGAGTTTTAGGGAGCTCCTGAGGTCTTGCCCTCTTAGAGCTGAGGCCTGCTGGGAATCCCTGATCAATCAGGGAGCAATCCCTGATCGTTTTATGTCGTGTTAAGACAGGAAAAGAAGCTCTTTTCTAGGCCAGGCTTGGGCTCTTTCCCAAGTTSGAAAAGTTTGAAGTTCCATGCATTTTCCCAGCCTGACCTGAAATGTGATGTACCTACAACACATGAAGCCTGAATTTTACTGAAGTCTAGTTTGGAGCATTGACACTGAAAAAAACAGAACCTGTTGTTCTGAAGATGGCAGGAAACAGCCCTGGCCAGAGGCAGGGAAAACCTCTAGTTCCCAAATTCCCTGCAGGTGTCCTGGTRTAGGCCCAGGGCTGTGGCAGCCTGCCCTGCTCCTTCCCAGGCTGCAGGGAGCAGAGTTCCCTAAACACCAGATTTTTAAGTTGCTTTCTTCAGCTCACCCCATCGTGTGMCAAACTCCTCCTGGGTGGGCTCTGCCCCAAATCTTACCTCACCCTGCCCAGGCAGCTGATGAGGATAAGTAAATCCAGGGACCTGCTGAAGAAATCAATGTGCCTTTGGCCTTTTCAGTGACACCATCCATAAGGAACTATTAGGTGACCTTTGATCCAAGCATCAAACAGCCCTGAAGCTCCACTCCAAGGGTGACAAACCAGGGCAGCTGGGGTGACACTCAGCAGGGCTGAATGGAGGTGGAACAGGGAAGTGTAAAGGAAAAATGGGTCAGAAATGGGGGATATTATTCCACTTCCACRTGCCCAGTACATCATCCAGGACTGCAGCCATTCCCTGCTCAAGGCCCAAACCACATCCCAGCTGTGACACGGACTGGGAAGCAGCTCTGGGATGTATTTGGGACTGGGTGATTTAACAGGCATGGGGAATTCTTTCCTGGCTGCCTTGGGAAAGGGCAGAGCAATGCCTGGAAGCAGCCTGAGGCAGTCAGAGCTGTGCCTCTGCTGCCTCTATCCCAAAATACTCATCAGACACTTGCAGGACCTAATCTGTGGGCTGGAGGTTCAGCTGGACACTCTCCACCTACTTTAAGATCACCAAATCACGATCCCAGAAGATCCTCCCACAGTGTTTTACCCCCGTGCTCATCGGTACAGGGAACRGGTGGTCCCAGGGATACCCATCCCTGCCTGCACGGTCACTGCAGCCATTTACAGCAGCTCCTGGGCGTATTAAAGTTTTCTTAAAAAAAAAAAGAAAAAGTGTTTATTTAAAACAAAACGCTCGGCCAAGGGGCGTTCACGGGCGTGTTAACCAAACTTAAAAAAGAAAAAAGTAACAGCTCAGAGCGGGGACGGCTCGGCCCGTCCTGCGCGGCCCCCGCGGCTCGGCGGGACTGGGGGTCCCGGGGGTCCCGGGGCAGCCCCCGTCAGAACTCGAAGGTGCCGAAGTGCGCGGTGCGGCCGCCGGCCTTGGGCTGTGGTTTGTACCCGATGCGGTCATTGATGAGCTGCTCGCGGCTCTTGTGCTCCGTCCCCAGCGCTCCGATCGCCGCCGCCTCCTCGCCGCCCGCCGCCGCTTCCGCCTCGTCCCGCTGCTTCCTGCGGCTCTGGGGGGGAACGGGCCGGTCAGGGCGGGGGGCGGCCCGAGCCCCCTGCGCCCGGCCCCCAGCGCACCTCCAGCTCCTTCCGGACGCTCTCGAACTCCTCGATGTCGTCCAGCTTCAGCTCCAGCCGCGTCGGCTTCCGACGAAGCATCGCGACCGGGGACACCGCGCTCCGCGACAGCACCAGACCGAGCGCTCCCG
>NW_026623989.1:105338-119190 GCF_030028575.1 Malurus melanocephalus | reverse complement strand
TCCCGGTTCCCAGTCCCGTTCCCGCCATGGCCACCGCGCGGGCACCGGCGGCGCGAGGCGGGGCCCGGCCCCCCGAGGTTAGTGTTCGGGGGCGGGGGCGTCTCCGGGCCCGTTCCCTGCACGGCAGCACCGCTCGCTGTTGCCGTGTGGGGTTCGCGATGCGCCGGTGTCACCGGAGCCATCTAAGGAGCCGCGGCCGGGGAGCTCACGTGTTTTCCTGCGTTTCTACACGAGCCTGTTTTTCTTGGGAAGTTGGTGTGACGCCCCTCTGCGGGGAGAGGGAGCTGGGCACCGTTTCTGTTCCTCAGCCTTCCAGGGAGAATGCGGGAGCTGGAGGACGGCATCAGTCCTGCCTGTGCTGGGCTCAGCAGCAGGAGGAAAAGCTTCGTGTTCGAAAGCTTTTTCAAAAAATAGTAGCGTAGATAATAGATACAAAGGAGACAACACAGCCCTAAGCGTGTAATGGGGCATTTTACTTTTGCTTTGGCGTTGGGGCCAAATCGTCAATGTCCAGTGGCTSTCCCATCCCTGGAAGTGTCCAAAGCCAGGTTGGATGGGGCTTGGAGCAACCTGGGMTWTTGGAAGTGTCCCTGCCCATGGCWGGGRGTGGAACGGGATGAACTTTAAGGTCCCTTCCAACCTAAACCAGTCTGGGGCTCTGAGAGGATCTTTGCATGGTGCACAGCCCGGKTTTCCCAGCACAGCTCAGCTCTGGGACAGCCAGGCTGTTTCCTGGCTCTTCTGTCCCCAAACACACTCCAAACTGTGCCTTTCCCTGCAGCCCCCCAAGCCCAAGCCTGCAGAGGAGAGTGATGCACCCCCAGCCAAGCGAGCGCCCATCTTCTATGGGAGCCTGGAGGAGAAGGAGCGGGAGCGCCTGGCCAAGGGCGAGTCAGGGCTGCTGGGCAAGGAGGGCATGAAGGCTGCCATGGAGGCTGGCAACATCAACATCAGCAGTGGTGAGGACATGGAMCCACCTTTTGTTATCCCTGCCCAGAGATGTGACACTTCCAAATGTCTCTGATCACTCTCTGGGCGCCACCTCAAACCACACAAGGATGGGCAGCTCCTTGATTGGATGCTSCTGTTTGGGAGGGATCCAGGGGCAGAGAGGCTCTGGAACAGGTGCCCGGGGAGGGTGTGGAGTGTCTCTCTCTGGAGATATTGCAAACCCACCTGGATGCATTCCTGTGTCCCCTGCTGTGGGTGACCCTGCCGGGGTGATCTCCAGAGCTCCCTCCCAGCCCCATCTGTTGTGTGATCCGTGGTGGCCCCGCTGTGCTCAGGGCTTTGTCTGTGCCCAGGGGAGGTGTTTGACCTCGAGGACCACATGAGCGAGCGCCAGGCCGAGGTGCTGGCYGAGTTTGAGCGCCGCAAGCGCGCCCGGCAGATCAACGTCTCCACCGATGACTCCGAGGTCAAGGCCTGCCTGAGGGCCCTGGGGGAGCCCATCACGCTCTTCGGAGAGGGGCCTGCGGAGCGCAGGGAGAGGTGCTGTGTCTGTGCCAACAGAATGGCCATTTAACGGATTCCTGAGGTTTCCTGGCAGTTGGGGTGCAGTGGGTGCTGCCACTCAGCACTGCTGTGTCATGGGAGAGCTGGGGATGTTCACTCTGGGGAGGAGAAGGCTCTAGAGAAACTCTAGAGTCCCTTGCAGGGCCTAAAGGGGCGCCAGGAGAGCTGGAGAGGGACTTTGGATGAGGGTCTGGGGTGACAGGACACAGGGAATGGCTTCCCACTGCCAGAGGGCAGGGATGGATGGGATATTGGGMAGGAATTGTTCCCTGGGAGGGTGGGCAGGCCCTGGCACAGGGTGCCCAGAGAAGCTGTGGCTGCCCCTGGATCCCTGGCAGTGCCCAAGGCCAGGCTGGACATTGGGGCTGGGAGCAGCCTGGAAGAGTGGAAGGTGTCCCTGCCCATGGCAGGGGGTGGCATTGGGTGAGCTTTAAGGTTCCTCCCTACCCAAACCACTCTGTGACTCTGTTCCAAGAATCCTGAGGCAGAAGAAATGTCACACGGGTATTTGTGACTAAATCCATCTTYGTGTCTTTTTTTCCAGGTTAAGGAACATCCTCTCAGTGGTCGGCACAGATGCATTAAAAAAGACCAGGAAAGATGATGACAGGTCAAAAAAGTCCAAGGAAGAGGTAAATATGTCTCCTGTCMTCTCAGTGCTGAGGAATAGGGATGAGGGATATTATATCCAGGTCTCTGATATGCAGGACTCCTGGCTTTGGTCAGTCTGTGGATTCTCAATCATCCCTTCCRTGTTGCCCATTTTAGCAAACCTGTGCCACTGTTTGGTCTCAGTGAGGAGCACTAAGTGTGGGTTTTTACTCACAGACTGAGCTGTGTGCTGCACTCAGTGTGCAAACCAGGAGAGCAGGTGTTTGGGCTCTTACTCACTATAGCAAGTTCCTTATTTTTGTTCACACTGGGGAAGGAAAAAAAAATCCTGCTGTTGCATCCATTTCTGCCTTTGATTGTTCTTTCTGCTTCTGTCTTTCTTCTGAGTCCATTTTTCTTATAATTTTTGAGTTCTGCTGTAAGAAATAATTCCTACAGCTCTTGGCTTTCTCTTTACTGGGTGATGTGTAAAGAAGGAGGGAATTACATGTCAGGAAGTGCAGATGAATGTTGAGTGAAGTGGCAGCACGTCAGGATTGGATCTATAGGGCAGAGAGTTTGATTTATCTCTGTTAATCCCTTTTTCTGAGCTTACAGTTGTGCAGAAGAGGCCAGAGCACAGCAGGGTTTGGGAGCAGGTTCTGGGAGGGGAGAATGAGTGGAGGGGAAGCAGCACCAGAGCATTTTCATGAGTTTTATTTTCATGAGTTTTATTTTATTTTTTTATTTTTACAGTATCAGCAAACCTGGTACCACGAGGGCCCTCGCAGTCTGAAAACAGCCAGGCTGTGGCTGGCCAACTACTCCCTCCCCAGGTGAGAGGAAACWGCACAAAAGAGGAGGGAGATGCAACCATTTGTCAAATGCAAGTGCTGATCCCACTGTAGTAGCATGGCAAATCCAAGGAGTGGGGAGGCAAGTCCAGTGAGCCCAGAGCTTGAGCTGTCAGGGACTGATCCAGCATTAGCCCAGTTTGGGGGAAGAGCAGGGAARGGCCTGTTTGCAGCAGAGGGAGGGGAATGCTGAGGGTTCTCACTCTACCTTTACTCTCCCCAGGGCAGCGAAGCGGCTGGARGAGGCTCGGCTGCTCAAGGAAATTCCTGAGGCCACCAGGACATCCCAGAGGCAGGAGCTGCACAAATCCCTGCGGGTAGGTTTGGATACACAGCTCCACTGCTGTGTTCACAGCRTTTGGCTCAGCAGGAATTCAGCTGCCTGAGGTGCTGTCCAGTTGTACATCAGTCTCTGTCTGCAATCTTGGGATGTTCTGCTTTTCCTCTCAGTCCCTGTGTCTGTGAAGCACRTCCTGAGTCCTTCAGAGTGATCCAGGGAGTGTATTTGTCCCTGTGTGTGGCAGAGGGATGTAGAGATATCCCTGTTTTGCCTTGCCCCTTGCCTGTGAAGCTGAAGGAATGTGTTCCTGGCTCTGGCATGGCTTGGGCTGGCTGGGCAGCCAGGGAACCCAAGGGAAATACCCAGCTCTGGGTGCAGAGCATGGTTGGGAYGACTCTGAGATGCCTTTTCCAAGCACACTAAGCCAGATTCCCGGCTTAACCAAACAGAGAGGCTCAGGCACACTGTGTGCTGCCCCCCTAATCCTGTTTACTCCAGAGGCAGCAGCTGCCAGAGGATTTGCTTCCCCCCTTTGCCCCGTCTGTCTGGTTGGATTCTTTGGATGAGTTGTGGAAAGATGCCAAACTCTGTGTCAGAGCTGCAGCTGCAGAGCTGTGGAGCTGGGGAAGCAGCAGGCACATACCATGGGTGGCTTTGGGGAGCTGGGCTGTGTCCTCAGGCTCTGCTGGGCCACCTGGGCCAGCCTGGAGCTGGGGTGCCTCTGACACAGCTCCTTCCTTTGAAAGTGACTTCCCAAGGGCCTGTGCCTCCTCCTGTGCACATTTGCCTCCCTCACCTCAGCCTTTGACTGGGGCTTGCTCTGGCCTGCTTGTACTTCAGTTATTTATTTGTTGTGTTCTTTGTATTTTTTACAGTCCTTGAATAACTTCTGCAGTCAGATCGGGGATGACCGCCCGCTGTCCTACTGCCACTTCAGCCCCAACTCCAAACTCCTTGCCACAGCCTGCTGGTGAGACTTCCTTGGCARCACCTGCTTCAGGGGCTGGGAGAGCACAGCAGGGAAAGACAGGGATGTTCTTGGRGGCTTGGGAATCGTGAGAGTCCAGAGATGCTTCTCTTCCCTGCTCTGAGCTGTCATCACTTTATTTTAGAGMTGAGCAGAGATTGATTTGAGCTGGTTGCTCAAAGTGTGTTGGTGTTTTAGCCACTTCAGAACCCTTAGGATGGCTTTACAGTTCTGTTTGATGTGTTCCTTGTCATTCCTTCTCCACTGACATTGTATTCCTTGTCTTCCACAGGAGTGGGCTGTGCAAACTCTGGTCTGTGCCTGACTGCAACCTGGTTCACACCTTACGAGGTAGAGAGCAGCTCTCACTGAGCCTCTTGGTTCTTTTGTTCCTCTCTGGGCTGAGCCCCCACACCTGAATTACTTCATGACTCAAAATGTCCTTTTTGGGCAATTTCCCTCTTACTGAGAGTATTGCTTGTGCTTGGGAGATGGGAGTGTGTCAGATAATCTGGAGGGAGACCTGCTTTTAGCTCCTGCCTCAGCCCCAAGGTTGCTGTTTGTGTTTCTGATCAGTTTTGTTTGGTTTCCAAACTTGGTTTGAGTTATTTAAGTTACAAACAGTAGTAGTTTTGGGCAGGCCACTTGACAACAGTGAGGCTCTTTGAGCAGTGGTCACAACTTGGACTRAATAGAAACACGAGGACAAATCTCWTGATTCATATRTTGAATTTTCACTGCACTTTGAGGGTTCCAAACCATTGCACTGGATGCTGTGCCATGGGTGCTYCTGGAGGTGCAGGACAGTGTCACCCAGCTTTGAGGACACAGTGAAAGTGTTCAGTGGCACCTGACTCTCACTACTAACAAGGAAATGCAGCTTTTCTGAATAATTGGCCAAGATCACATGGCAGATGCTGAATTTTGGTTTTCCTTTCAGGACACAGTACCAACGTGGGGGCAATTGTGTTYCACCCCAAGGCCACCGTGTCCCTGGACAAGAAGGACGTCAGCCTGGCCTCGTGCGCAGCYGACGGCTCTGTCAAACTCTGGAACCTGGAAAGGTCAGAGCTGTTCCAGATGTGCACAGCTGCAGCACTGCTGTTCTGGGGTTTATTCTGTGTTCCTAAACACCCAACATTTACCATCCTCCTGCCAATATGACCTTTTCTTGTATTTACCCCAGTGCAATCCCTGGCCTCAGTATGTGCCACCCTCTTCAGCAGGAAGAGAGATCACCTTGATTAGGGAACCAAGGTGAGGGAGATTGTCTGAAAGGGATTGAGGCAGAATTGCTGCTGGGCATTGGTGAACTGCTGGGGGTGATGGAAAGTTTGGGGAATGTCCCAGTCTAACCTTTCACTTGGGAGAAAACTGCCCCTCTTGGATATTAAGAAATGAATTTTGAGTGATTGGAAAGTACCAGAATTTGGAGAGGGAGTGACCAAATACACAACCAGGCACAAAAGTTTCTGCCTGTGCTGCAGACAGGTGGCTGTCACTGCCCAGAGTGGCTTTGGCAAATGGGCAKCACCTGTCTCAGGCCTGGGAAGAGCACACTGGTTCAGGTTCTGAGTCCCAGCATGACCTGATTGAGAAATGGAGCCTGCAGTGCACCTGGGAAGGGCAGGCAGCTCCCAGAGCCCCAGTGTTTATCCTTGGCTGAAAATCACAGTTGCCAACAGCAGAAATGCCCCTGTGCAAARGGACAGGAGAGTTGTTATCTCCTGTGACCACATCTCTTAATTAACCTGTTGGAAAGAAACTTCACTGCTGTTCAGGTGGTAGCTGAAGGCTCCTGAGCTGCTGCCTGTCATTCTGGGAGAATAAATATTCACTCAGTCCTGCACCCCTGGCATCCTTCAGAACAGCAGGGTCTGCTGCAGTGCAGGAGGTTCTTTGTACTCTCAGAAAAACTCTTTGCAGTTCAGCTGGTCTGTGGTTGTTCCTGCACTTCCACAAGTGCTAATGACAARGGCCTTGTTAATTTTCAGGAATAATAATCATCACCACCACCACCACCACCATCATCATCACAGGAGAACATTACAGCCAACAGGAGTGTGGAGAAAGGGTTTCACTCAGAGCTTTAGGAGTGTGAACCAAGGCAGAATTCAGAGTTGTTGGTTACAGCTCTGATGTTCTTGTCTGGTTTGATGTGATCAGCAGAGCTTTTGCTGCCATCATTCGTTGGCAAAGGCCTGGCTGCAGCCAGACCCCCTGTGGCCAGTGCCCAAAGATTTGTTCTGTGTTGCAGTGATGAACCGGTGGCAGACATCGAAGGACACAGCATGAGAGTGGCCCGTGTGATGTGGCACCCGTCTGGGAGGTTCCTGGGCACCACCTGGTAGGGACACCTGGGGATTTGCTTTCAGAAATGACCATGGGCTGCCCAGCTGCTGGCCAGTGGTGCCAGGCCATGTCCATAGCAGGGCAGGACAGGGCCATTTGTGACCACATCTAGGCTGTTGCAGTGTCAGTGACTGCAGGGCATTGGGATTCCTTTTCCTGCCCCTGTGTGAGACACTATTGCCCAGCTAGAAATGAAATGCCCCCATTCTCCTTGGAGATCCATGGAGACTGCAGGAAACAGCTTCAGGCTGCACCAGGGGAGGTGTAGGTCGGATATGGGGAAAGGTTTGTTCATAGAGTGGTCAGGTCCTGGAACRGGCTGCCAGGGCAGGGGTGGAGTCACCATCCCTGGAAGTGCTCACAGACCACMCAGATGTGGCACCTGGGGACATGGATGGGTGGTGAACACAGCAGTGTTGGGTTAACAGTTGGACTYGATGATCCTGGAGGGTTTTTCCAACCTGAATCACTGCGGGATTTGATGAGTGCTTTGTTCTTGCAGCTACGATCACTCGTGGCGCCTGTGGGACCTGGAGGCACAGGAGGAGATCCTGCACCAGGAGGGGCACAGCAARGGTGTCTATGACATCGCCTTCCACACCGACGGCTCCCTGGCTGGCACGGGGTGAGCTGCCCTTGGCTCAGGATGGGTGGGAAATGTTACCAAGGGCTTGCTGTGACCAGAGATTTCTGCTGGAGGAATGGCTTCCCACTGCCAGAGGGCAAGGTTGGATGGGATATTGTGAAGGAATTGTTCCCTGKGAGGGTGGGGAGGCCCTGGCACAGGGTGCCCAGAGAAGTTGTGGCTGCCCCTGGATCCCTGGSAGTGCCCAAGGCCAGGCTGGATGGTGCCTGGAGCCACCTGGGCAGTGGGAGGTGTCCCTGCCCATGGCCAGGATGATCTGTAGGGTCCCKYCCAGCCCAGCCCAGTGTGTGACTGTGATTRCAGAGGTCTGGATGCCTTTGGCCGGGTGTGGGACCTGCGCACAGGACGCTGTATCATGTTCCTGGAGGGGCATCTGAAGGAGATCTACGGCATCAACTTCTCCCCAAACGGGTAAGAGGGGAGCTGGCGTGGCGGATGTGGAGCCCTGAGTCCAAACCCCATTCCCTGAACACCACCTGAATCCCTCCCCTGCTGGGCAGGTACCACGTGGCCACGGGCAGTGGGGACAACACCTGCAAGGTGTGGGACCTGCGGCAGAGGAAGTGCATCTACACCATCCCTGCCCACCAGAACCTGGTCACTGGCGTCCGCTTCGAACGTAAGTCCTGGTGTTCCTTATCCCTGCCCCTCCAGCAGCTCCAGCCCCCACCTGCASCTCAGGAAGGCCTGTGCTGGTCAGCAGAGATTTTGTCTTTATTTACAAGACTCACTTCTCCTCTTTTCGCCTCCTGTGCAGCCAACCACGGGAATTTCCTGCTGACGGGTGCCTACGACAACACAGCCAAGATCTGGACCCACCCCGGCTGGTCCCCGCTCAAGACACTGGCGGGCCACGAGGGGAAGGTGATGGGCCTGGACATCTCCCTGGATGGGCAGCTCATTGCCACCTGCTCCTATGACAGAACCTTCAAGCTCTGGACAGCCGAGTAGCTCAGAGGGGCCAGCTGTGGACTGGGATTGGGGACATTTGTGACTTTCAGTTGCTTTTTTATATTAAACAAAAAAACAGAAATTGGCAATTCCAACATGTCACAGCAGCTGCAGTCAAGGCTGCTCTGCAGTTTGGGTGTGTTTGAAACACCAGTGTTGGCCAAGGCATGGCWGGAGTCAACTCTTGATAGTTTTCCCAGTTTTTGGATAGTTTTTTTACTGCAGGTACCACTTTCTGCTGTAATTTTGATCCAGTTACTTCCACCCTCCCTTCCAAGTTTGGTTCCCAGGTGTCCTCAAAACATCTGCAGTAACCACAAAGCACCTCAGGTTTGGTGTGTGGTTCAGCCTCTGTTACTGCCCTTCTCACCTTCCTCTTCYAGGAATCTTCACACTTGATCTGCATTTAGACAAAGAGCTATCAGAGGGAGAGGCACGTGGTGCCCTCCTTCCCCTGCCTCACCACTGGTGTCTGGGGATGAAGATCTGCATCTCCCCTGGATTCACTTGGAGTAGATGTCCAAGGCCAGGGAATATTTATTTTCCAGGTACCACCTCGTGTCCTGCTCCTTGAGCTGTCCTGTGAACTGGGTGTTGCAAATCTATGTCAGCATCTCCTTTTTAGGGTTTGCTGTGTGAGCTGATAGGAGGGTCATTCTATGTAGGATTGTCTCTTTGTGCCCTACTGTATGGAGAGCTTTTGTACTTGTTTGTTCTTTAAATTGAGGTTTTGCAGATGTTGTGCCCTGGAAAATCTAAAGATATTTTGAATGTGCATCCTGGGCTCTGGGTCTGACCAAGGAATGGAGRAATTACAGGAATTTCACAATGCACAGTTTGATTTTGCTGGTGTGAAAAACARCTGAGGAGGGGTGGAGTCACGGSRTTTGTTCAGCCTGGAGAAGGGGAGGCTGAGGGGAGACTTATCAGGGTCTGGAGCTTTTTCCTGAGGGGCAGCACCAATCTCTGCTCTCAGGACCTGAGGGAACAGCTGGAGCTGTGTTGGGAAGTTCAGGATATCAGGAAAGGCTCTTCCCCAGAGGGTGCTGGCACTGCCCAGGCTCCCCAGGGAATGGTCCYGGCCCCGAGGCTGCCAGAGCTCCAGGAGCGTTTGGACAGCGCTGCCAGGGATGGACAGGAGGGGGTTGTTGGGGTGTCTGTGCAGGGACAGAGGTTGGACTCCTGGATCATCCTGGTTGGTCCCTTCCAACTCAGGATATTCTGTGATGGTACAAAAACTTTCAGGAGTAAAGTGATTCACCTCCCTGTCATCAGCTGGAGAGCAGCTGTCTGTGCTCCTTGGGAACTTGAGCACAGTTCTCAACTCCCATGGTGCAGTTGGAGAYGCTGTGTCCAGAGAAAAAAACAAACCCCAAACCCACTCACAGGTTACTTTCTTCATAGCAGTGTCGAGGGCTTTCTCCTCACTTCCATGCTGCAGGGTGGCATCTGCCATGTGCCAGCTCTTAGTTGTTCCCAGGGAAAATGTGGGATAAGAGGCCAGCAACTAACACAGAAGAATTCTTTAATTGCAGTCTCCTCTGCTCCAAGCCCAGGTCCAGCTGTGTGTGCTCAGCCTGGTGCTCAGGTATCTGTCCCTTGGTCCTGGTATCTCATCTCCTTCCTCTGCCCATCCTTCTGGCTTCAGGGAGGCTTTGTAAGGAAGTTGCAGGAGGCTCCGTCAGGAGCAAGGGCTCGGCCTGAAGGCACACAGGGTCTGGCTTTCCTCCTGGACAGCTCTGGTGCTGCTGTGCCACCCCCAAACCAACCAGCAAATCACCAGCTCCTGCTCACAGGCACAGAGCCTCTGCTGCCCACGGCTCTTGGGGATCACATCCCCTCCTGGGACAGTCTGACAGGAGATTCCCATACTCAGAACACTGCCACCTCCTCCTGGGACAGTCTGACAGGAGATTCCCATACTCAGAACACTGCCACCTCCTCCAGGGACAGTCTGACAGTAGATTCTCATACTCAGAACGCTGCCCCCTCCTCCTGGGACAGTCTGACAGGAGATTTCCATACTCAGAACGCTGCCACCTCCTCCAGGGCCGGCTCTGTGCCGCCGCTGAGGCGGAGCACGTGGATGCCGGAGTTGGCGCTGGCGCAGAGCAGGGTGGAGCTGTCACAGGCRGCCAGCGAGGCCAGCGGGCCCGAGCCCTCGAGGCACAGCGTGGCCAGGCAGGCTGCAAAGGAAGGGACAAGAGAGGGACACTGGGTGTGCTGAGATGAGGCAGGGTCACACCGATCTCCCACCTCTGAGCTCCGCTCTCCTGAAGTGGGTGAGCTGCTCCCCTCACTGTCCTGGACCAATGCATCCAAACACATCAAGGATGTACCCTCTGGAAAAGACCTGCGCTCCTGTGCATTGCCCAGGCAGTGGCTGACAGGGATCCAGACCGGGGTCAGGCTCTGCCCCTTCCCAGGACAGGAAGCAGGGCTGGATGGACCTGCAGACCCCACCGGGCAGAGCTGCAGGGTGTGCCTGGAGCCATTCCCAACATGCCTTTTTCTCCCACATTTCTTACAGTTTTCCTAAGGGCTGTGTTACACTCACAAAACAGTTTTTATGAGTCTCCAAAAGGGAAAGAGAAATAAAGTTTATAATATCCAGTGCCACGTCAGCCCGTCTGCGTCTGTTATTAAAGCCCCCAGAGACAGTCTGTGAGACATCAGCCTGAGCTGCAGAGCTGTCCCWGGCACAGACCCACAGGTCACCTCTGCTGGTGACCTGCACCCTTCCCAGRGCAGCTGGACTGTGGCTCTCCCAGCTGGGAAGGCAAGAGGATCAAAGCTGCTGCCAGCCCTGCAGCCACCCTGGGTGCACAGGCACCAGGTGAAGGAACAGGCAAGAGAACAGAAGGTCCTTCTCTGCAGGAGAGYCTCAGGTTTCTATTTTCATCCCTTKCATCTTAAATAAGTTTCCTTGGAGAGGGGCTTAGCCCCAGGGAGTGTCTAAAGCTGATGGCCTCTGCTGCCTGGGCAGTGAACCTGAACAGCTTCCTAGGAGGTCTCTGCCTGCTGCAAAGGGTTCCTGAGAACCTGCTGCCATGGCTCGGCAGGTAAACACCTTTGTRCTCCCTGCAAGAGGACAATCAAAGTGAGGGCAGCTGCTGACCAGCCCTCTATCCTCCAGCACAACTTTGATTCCTTACAACTTTCCATTTGTACCTGCAGAAATCTCTGGAGTTCCCCTGTTCTTTTTTATCATTCATCCTTTCATTGCTGAACTTGGATGTATCTTTAAAAACTGCCTCATAATTCTTCCTTTTAGCTCAGGGAGGACCCCTGACATCTCTGACACGCACCCAACCTCCCTCCTGCTCGCCCCTGGGTTTGCTCTGGGGCATTTCTCCACCCTGTCCTGCAGCTGGCTTGGAGTAAACTCCAGAGACTGCAGCATCCCCCTGCCTATCACCCCAGGACAGAACAGAGGGAAGTGGGTTTGTTATCCAGGAAAAAGGGACACCCTACCTGCAGTGGCCTGGTCCCAGACCTTCACTGTGCTGTCGCTGGAGGATGTGGCAATGCTGGGGGCGAGCGCTGGGCCCCGGGGCAGGAACACACAYGAGGTGGTGGTTTGGAAGTGCCCTTTGTATTCACACACACGGCCCCTCGTCTGCCTCAGGTCCCACAGCTGCAGGGAACAGGSAGCATCAGAGCCCCAGCTCTGCCACTGGCTCTGCCAGCATGGAGCTGTTTTACCAGGATGGGGAGATGGGCTGGGATAAYGAACTCCTGGCCAATCCTCAGAGCACCATAGCTGCAGCCCTTGTCCCTGCTTGTGCTCATAGCCCTCGAGAACATCAACGTCCAAAGGATTTTCACCACTGGTGACTGAACACATGTCCACAACTATTAGAGCTGACAAGTTAAGACTGCAGACAGAGAAGTCTCCAGCCTGCTCTCATCCTCAGTCCTGCCCTCCCTGGCATGGGACAGGCTCATCCTCTTGATCCTCACACACAAGACTGGGAAGCTACAGGACTGAACCCCTGCTTTGGAAACACCTGGAGCAAGGGGTCCCTTACAGGCTTTCTGCAGGAGCCTTAAGCTTCTCAATGCCCTCCACTGGCTTTTTTTCCTGTGTGTTTTACTGAAATGAAATCACACACTGGTCTGGGGTGGAAGTGACCTTAAAAAGACCATCTTGTTTCAACTCCCTGCCCTGGGCAGGGATGCCACTCACTAGATCAGATTGCTCATAAGGCCCCCATCCAGCCTGGCCTTGGAYACTTCCAGGTATGGGGCAAATCCCAGGGCTTTAATCAAGAAGAAAACCTGCTGATATTCCCAGAGCAGAACATCCTACAGGGACAGGCAGGAAGGCATCAAGCACTGGCCCTGGCTGGTGACACCAGCACAAGGGCGAGGCAGTGGCAGCATTCAGCTCCTCGGAGCACTGATGGCTGCTCTCCCCTGGGTGCCATAGGTATGGGAGGAAGAGGGAATAGGAGCAGAGGCCTTGCTGCCCCGTCTGTCACTCACGGTGGCCTCGCCGCCATGGCCGCTGTGGCCGCTGCTGCTGCTCAGGCAGTAGCGCCCGTCCTGGCTCACGTCACAGCACGTCTGGATGTGCTGCTTGGCTGGGAACGTGTGTGCCACCTGCAGCTCCCGGCTGTCCCACACCCTGCAAGGAACAGGGGACCCTGAGCCATCACTGCCACTATGGTTTCCCTCTGCCTTCCCGCACACCCCGGCTGYGCCCTTGCACTCTGCCCCCGCTGCTCCCAAACTCCCCCTGCATTCCTCCATTTATCCGTGCTGGATCATTCTCCAGCTGTGTTTTTCACAAATATTCCTTTGCCCCTGCAGTCACCACCCAGTGCTGCTCCCAGCCCCTGTCCCTGGCTGGACACTGCGCTCCAAGGCCCAGCTGAGCTGGCAGGTGGCTTTTAGCCACACCAGCAGCAGTCATGAGAACCAGCCAAAGAGCAGCCCCTTGTGCATCTTCCCTGATCCCCAGGAGCCTCAGGCCGTGCCTCCCCTCTCTCTGGCCACAGGGAGAATGTACCTGGTGGTTTTATCCTCYGAGGTCTGGATGACATAAGGCTCCCCAGGAACCCAGCAGAGATGTGTGACCTGTGGAGAGGGAAGGATGAGCAGGAGCAGCCCAGGCTGTGTCTGACTGAGGATGGAGCCACTGAGCTCCCATCCTCTCCCTGCCTGGGTTGGGTTGTGAGCTGGAAATGTTGGATGAAGCTGTTCTCTGCTCCCCTCCCAGGCCCAGTAGGGTTACTGGGGGTGATTGAGCAGCTCACCAGACACAGAGCCATGGGCACAGGGACACAGCACAGGCACAAGAGAGGGGTACAGGAAGGAATGCAGCCCCACTGCACAGGGCTTGTTTAACCTGGAGAAAAGGAAGCCTCACTCTCCACAACTCCCTGACAGGGGCATGGAGCCAGGTCAGTGTCAGGCTCTGCTCCCAGAGAACAAGAAATGAAAGGAAACAACCTCAAATAGTGCCAGGGGAGGTTTCGATTGAATATTGGGGAAAATTTCTTTGCTGAAAGGGTGGTCAGGCCCTGGCACAGGCTGTCCAGGGCGGTAGTGGAGTCCCATCCCTGGAGGGATTTAGAAGACATGCAGATGTGGCACTTGGGGACATGGGTTWGTGGTGGCTCTGTCAGTGTTGGGGGAATGGTTGGACTCAAGGATTTTAGATTCTCTGTGCTTCTAAACAGCTCTGAGTT